>NC_052324.1:35403618-35623618 GCF_016432855.1 Salvelinus namaycush | reverse complement strand
GCGCCATGCTCTACCAACTGAGCCACACGGGGCCATCCCCTCCTCCCTTCTCCAGACCATCTCTCGAGACCTTCTCCCATTCCTCACGTCCCTCATCAATCCCTGACGACTGGCTGCGTCACCCCTGACTTCAAAATGGCTTGAGTTGCTCTCCTCCTCAAGAAACCAACACTCGACTCACCTGATGTCAAAAACTACAGACCTGTATCCCTTTTTTATTTTCTTTCCAAAATACTTGAGCCTGCTGTCTCTTTCTCATGTTCTCTATCAGAACGATCTTCTTGACCCTAACCAGTCAGGATTCAAGACAGGTCACTCAACTGAGACTGCTCGTCTGTGTCACGGAGGCTCTCCGCACTGCCAATGCTGACTCGCTCTCTCCTCTGATCTCATCCTCCTAGATCTATCTGCTGCCTTTGATACCGTGAACCCGTAGATCCTCCTCTCCACCCTCTCAGGGCTGGGCGTCTCAGGCTCTACACACCCTTGGATTGCATCCTACCTGGCAGGCCACTCCTATCAAGTGACGTGGAGAGGATTTGTGTCTGCACCACGTATTCTCACTACTGGTGTCCCCCAGTGCTTGGTTCTAATCCATCTCCTCTTCTCTCTATACACCAAGTCACTTGCCTCCATCATATCCTCATATGGTCTCTCCTATCATTGCTATGCGGATAACACACAACAACTTTTCTACTTCCCCCTTCTGACACACAGGTGGCTACACTCATCTCTGCGTGCCTGGCAGAAATCTCAACTTGGATGTCGGCCCACCTCCTCAAGCTGAACCTCTTCCCGCTTGTGCCATCAAACCCCTGCAAATTACCTAGAAGGCCTGGTTTTTAACCTTCCCAAGTTCTCTCTTGTCACCCCACTCCTCCGCACACTCCACTAGCTTCCAGTTGAAGCTTGCATCCACTACAATACCATGGTGCTTACCTACGGTACAGTAAGAAGAACTGCCCCTCCCTACCTTCATGCTATGCTCAAACCCTACACCCCAACCTGAGCACTCTGTTCTGCCACATCAGGTCTCTTGGCCCTCCCACCCCTACGGGACGGCAGCTCCTACTCTGCCCAGTCCAAGCTCTTCTCTGTCCTTGCTATGGATAACAGAATCTGCTAGATGACTAAAAAGTGAATAATGAAAAGTAGGTAAGTGGGTGTTGGTGTATTGTGACAGTGGGTGAATGTGCTGGTAGGTCAAAGTTGAATTCATGGAATGGAGGTGTGGTATATATTGTAAATCTTAAATATATGCCTACATTCAGATATAAATTGCGGGTGCAAAACATGATCTTTCCATGACATAGACTGACCAGGTGAATTCAGGTGAACGCTATGATCCCTTATTTATGTGACTTGTTCAATTCACTTCAACCAGTGTTGATGAAGGGGAGGAAACAGGTTAAAGAAGGATGTTTAAGCCTTGAGACAATTGAGACATGGATTGTGTATGTATGCCGTTCAGAGGATGAATGGGCAAGACAGAAGATTTAAGTGCCTTTGAACATGGTATTGTAGTAGGTGCCAGACGAACCGGTTCGAGGGTGTCAAAAACTGCAATGCTGCTGGGTTTTTCATGCTCAACCGTTTCACGTGTGTATCATGGTCCACCACACAAGGGACATCCAGCCAATTTAACACAACTTTGGGAAGCATTAGAGTCAACATGTGCCAGCATCCCTGTGGAACGCTTTCTACACCTTGTAGTGCCAACACTGGGGCCCCACAAGGGTGCGTTCTCAGCCCTCTCCTGTACTCCCTGTTCAACCATGACTGCATGGCCATGCACGCCTCCAACTCAATCATCAAGTTTGCAGACGCCACTACAGTGGTAGGCTTGATTACCAACAACGACGAGACCTCCTACAGGGAGGAGGTGAGGGCCCTCAGAGTGTGGTGTCAAGAAAATAACGTCTCACTCAACGTCAAACAAAACAAAGGAGATGATCATGAACTTCAGGAAACAGCAGGGGGAGCACCCCCCTATCCACATCGATGGGACAGTAGTGGAGAAGGTCAAACTGAATTGGTCCACCCACACAGACAGAGTTGGGAAGAAGGCGCAACAGCGCCTTTTCAACCTCAGCAGGCTGAAGAAATTTGGCTTGTCACCTAAAACACTCACAAACTTTTACAGATGCACAATCGAGAGCATCTTGTCGGGCTGTATCACCGCCTGGTACGGCAACTGCACCGCCCTCAACCACAAGGCTCTCCAGAGGGTAGTACGGTCTGCACAATGCATCAAAGGGGGCAAACTACCTGCCCTCCAGAACACTTACAGCACCCGATGTCACATGAAGGCCAAAAAGATCATCAAGGACAACAACCACCCGAGCCACTGCCTGTTCACCCCACTATCATCCAGAAGGCGAGGTCAGTACAGGTGCATCAAAGCTGGGACCGAGAGACTGAAAAACAGCTTCTATCTCAAGGCCATCAAACTGTTAAACCGCCATCACTAACATAGTGGCTGCTGCCAACATACAGACTCAAATCTCTGGCCACTTTAATAAATGGATGTAATACATGTATCACTAGCCACTTTAAACAATGCCACTTTAATAATGTTTACATATCCTACATTACTCATCTCATATGTATATACTGTACGCTATACCATCTACTGTATCATGTCTATCCCGCACAGCCATCGCTTATCCATATATTTATATGTACATATTCTTATTTATCCCTTTACATTTGTGTGTATAAGGTAATCGTTGTGAATTTGTTAGATTACTTGTTAGATATTACTGCACTGTCGGAACTAGAAGCATAAGCATTTTGCTACACTCACATTAACATCTGCTAACCATGTGTATGTGACCAATAAGATTTGATTTGATTTGATTTGATGCCCCACCAAATTGAGGCTGTTCTTAGGGAAAAGGGGGTGCGGTGCAACTCAATATTAGGAAGGTGTTCTTAATGTTTTGTAGATATCTCTGTTCAATATCACTTACCTTTCTATTTCTTGAACAGCTGCCTGGGATTGGGATGTTGTTTCCATGTGCCAATTCATAGGCAAGTTCTCTGCATTTGAGGCTACTAAGCCCATGAAACTGGTTCAACGAAATTATTGATATGTTTAGCAAGCTCAGACTCCATGTCATCAAATGAGTCCTCTGCTACTCTATCATAGCCTCTCTTTCAAACAGGTCAATGTATGTTTTCTTTTTTGTTAATGCATCTCTTCAGTGTCATTCAGTTGTTTTTATTCCTTGCTGCTGATTGAATAGACTTCTTACTTCCTTTGTTGCTCTCTCAAGAACCTCAAGGGGGGCTAGACCCCTGCTTGTTTTACGTCTGTATACACGGGGCATGATGATGTCTGCTCCGTAACAATGTAGTGATAAATAGTGATTCAATCTACATTTGATAAACCTGACTATATGACTCCATTTGATATTATTGTAAAAACATGTGCAATCAAGTATTATGGATTTAGCTGACTAAGATCAAGGAATGGTCATGAGAAGCGAATATCAAAGCTAGTATTATTTAATAACTTTGTAAAATGAATGATACACTATAGAAGGCATAAACTTAACATACAAAGCATTAAAAAGCATTACAAGATATGAATCTGGGCATATAAGACAAAACATGAACAAAGAGATGCCTATTAGGCCAGAGGCCTAGATGCTCTAGGAAATGAGTATTGATCATACAACCTTCCTCCGTGGACCGGAAACAGGAGAAGATGGAGAACAACAAACCTTCATTCCATTTATACCATATCTGACTTGTTAATATTCAAAATCAATTGTTGACCAATCCACAGGCAAAACCGAAGGTACTGTAGTAAAACTAAGATATCCAATGTTAGAGGATCTGAAAAACTATGATCAGTAAATGGGAAATATCATTATACTCTTGGGTAAAGTATTTATTTTTAAGGCAATATCAGAATCAATTGTACAAATAGGGAGGTTCAGGACCTTTGTAAAACATTATAGTAAAATGGAGGGATATATTGCAACAGGAAATAGCGAAATGGCATCGTACTGGGAAAGATGGGTTAATCTGTGGACGCCGGAGGGTTGGAGTTAAGATCAGAATGAATTTCAGATTTGCCGCTGTGAGTGAAAATACAGCCCTTGAAGAAAGAGGAAATTAGGATTATATGTATAATTATTTAACTACAGATGCCGTAGATGTGAGCGAAATAGCTGTGTGTATTGCTGTCCGTTAGTTTACTCCAATTAGGGTAGGGATGGAAGGGTAAAGAAAATAAGGGGGATTAGAAATTAAATTGATATAACCTACAATCTATCTGTAATATAAAAGCTGATTGCATACAGTGTCGTCAGAGTTCACTCTGAACAACAAGTAACCACAGAGATCATACATCCATATAGATAGCTTCAGAGTTTAGATGCCAAAAAATGGCTGCAACAGTCTTATTCTAACACACATTTCTGTTGTCAATTCTATGGTTACTGTTAGAGAGAGCGATACAGTTTGGCCCCTCAGAGGTCCTTGGGCATTGTGTTTTGCCATGTGGCCAAAGGTGACAGAGAGCACATACATTAGGGCCGAGCCTACAACCATATGAAGGCACTACACAGAGTTCATATGCATGACACATTGGCAAAATACTATGCATAAAATGCATAAAACTAACAAAATGACATCATTCGTACAGGGAATGGTGGCCATTGGCTCAGTGTACCCCAAGGCTAACATTTGGACTGTATCAGCCCACAGAGCTACAAGGATGCACTTTCATGCTAGGTTTAGGAACTCATATTGGAGCTTATAGAGACTCCAACTTATGTATAGAAACATCTTAAAACAATCTACTTTGGTTTAGATACAAGTATCATGAAACCTCTCAACACAATCCATTCATTTGACACGGTGAAACCAGTTTTTGGATCTAATTTACCACTTTTTCCATTTGGTTTCTTCCTTCACAGACTCCATGAAATTATGACCTCTTTTAAATATTTGGTTAAATGACACATTTTGTGTATGGTTTCCGAGAAACAAGACTGGCTCAGCTTACCCTTTGTGTCAATTTAACCCACTGACTATCTGACTCTATTTGATATGATTGTAAAACCATGTGGGTGTTTTTTATGTGGGTGCAGTGTATGACAGATTACCGTGGGGAGAAGAGAGAGAACATATTTGCTGCACAGCAGAGTCAGAGTCAGGGTCATGACTCATGACAGTGTTAATGCTGCATGAATTTTCTGTACCATTGTGTATAACAGGACAGTTTAATGACAGTTTCCAATGTCAACTTCAGACTTACATAACAAACAGAACATAACATCCCACAAAATCTCAGTCTCTTTCCCCTTGACAGCTTGGCAGTCACTTGCAAAGTCAAAGTTAGGTTACTGTGCCGGCTTCCATATTAAATGTACTAGATGTATTTTATTCTGAGAAAGAGCCATTGTGTTTGAGCATTACGTGGTGTGACTGTATGCTCGTTAATCGCTCACGGCAAAGTAGCAACTCATGGGATTATTGCCAAACTTTTGTCATACATCTAAAACTCTGGTGGCCCACCCAAAGAGTATGATATATCTAATAAGGAAAACTTTTGAAAAGAAATAGTAACTCTTCACAGGATTAGTTGTGATTGAAAACTTCAATAGCTTTTTTATCCCCTCTTGCTCAGAGCAAAGTCCCTTTATGTGAAACTCATGCAAGGATCCTTTAGGAGAAGTGAGAGACGTGCCATCAAGGCCTGTCACACTAACACTCCAAGGGAGGATGGCGGGTCTGTGGGGCCTGTCACACTGACACCAGGGGAGGATGGTGGGTCTGTGGGGCCTGTCACACTGACACCAGGGGAGGATGTTGGGTCTGTGGGGCCTGTCACACTGACACCAGGGGAGGATGGTGGGTCTGTGGGGCCTGTCACACCGACACCAGGGGAGGATGGTGGGTCTGTGGGGCCTGTCACACTGACACCAGGGGAGGATGGCGGGTCTGTGGGGCCTGTCACACCGACACCAGGGGACGATGGTGGGTCTGTGGGGCCTGTCACACTGACACCAGGGGAGGATAACGGGTCTGTGGGGCCTGTCACACCGACACCAGGGGAGGATGGTGGGTCTGTGGGGCCTGTCACACTGACACCAGGGGAGGATAACGGGTCTGTGGGGCCTGTCACACCGACACCAGGGGAGGATGGTGGGTCTGTGGGGAGAGATTTGGAGAGCTTGGGACTACGTGGTTCTATCTGCAAAAAGATGATTCTGAGATAAATTGGCTTTAAAGTTTCGAACCCTCACTGGTTTGAATGGTGTCAGCAATTTTTATATTGAATTGTTTTGAACTTAACAACATGAATTGGGGTATTTAGAGTACTATGTAGGTAGAGAACATTGAACAGAACAAGGCTAATGTCAATAACTACATTTAGACTAAAATGCAGATAGAAGCATAGTCCCAAGCTCTCAATTTTAACATTTCCAAGACAGCTTAGGGGGACAAAATAAAATCAATAAGGCACATATCTTATTAAAAAAAAGGTTATATTACTTTACAGAATAGACTGAATCCATGCTGGTGTCTCTCAACTACTTTCCTGTTTGATTAAAGAGGCATAAGGAGAGAAACAGTATGTCCTTCTTGACACAAATATAATAAAGTGCTGTATTTTGAAGCCGTCACATCTCATCAGGAGTACAGAAAAACCACCCTGTCCTGCCCTTCATTCACAGCCTTGGCTTCTGCCGCCTGATCCACTGGTTTCCAGTTGATCTGCCGTCTCTGCTCCTCTCACGCAAAGCTTCTCTGTATGCATGCAGGTTGGCAGGAAGCAGCAGCACACACACACGCGTGCAAACACACATGCACACACACAAACGCACGCACATACACATACCATGCATGTGCACACACACACACACACACACACACACACACACACACACACACACACACACACACACACACACACACACACACACACACACACACACACACACACACACACACACACACACACACACACACACACACACACACACACACACACACACACGCAGCATCCTGGAGGAGAGTTTTAGAGAGAGACACAGACTTATCCGGGAGCTGCTGAGACGGATTAGTCCATCTCCTTACCCCCTTCAAACCTTGAGGAGGGGCTGAGGAGGGCCTGGGGAGCTGTGGAACAATAAGCTTAAAGGGTTGCCAGAAGTGTGTGCTGTGGATTTGCTGGGTTGTCAGGGTGACTGGCCAGGTTTTGTTTTTTCCATACGACTCTGTTTGTAGACAGGGTAACAGTGTAAATATTGTTGTGGTTTTCTCTCTGAGGCAAGGCCAGAAAAGCTGTGCAACCAGTGAAGTAGTTTTTATTTCACTATTATTTTGACAGGGAGTCAAAGCTGAGACCAAGGTCTCTTTGCCAGATGATCCCTGTAGAGCACCACAATACACATCAATATACAATAAACACATCAAACTACACATTTATGTACACAATAAAATATACATTGTTATACACAACAATAGACAAAAGGCAAAACACCATCTTAAAAAACAGACACATTCTTCAGTAAAAAGGTTGCCTAGCAACCATCTGAAATGCCCCAGAAGCACCAATTCTTCCAATTTTAATGTGTATTGTAGATCATTCCAAATGTCAGGTGCAAGGAAATTAAAGTCTGATTTACCTTACTCTCTAGACACCAAAGGATTCTCCAGAGTTAACCAGTCCTGTGAACGGGTTTGATAACTTGTCATTTAAAATCTTAACAGTGGTGTTAGGTACGTCGGAAGTTTGGGGAGCAGGGCTTTGTAAACAAAAAGAGCATAACGACGTGAACTACGTGACTTCAAAGAGATCCAGACAACCTTGTGATGTTAGAGATAATAAAAATAATAGTTTTCAAAGTTGTTACCATGCCCAAGAGTTACTGTTGACAACTCTCACCACTCATCGGCTATAAAAGTGGAGAGATAGGGACGACTACATGACCATGTATTCTGGGTCGGGAATGTAACCAGGACATTGCCATTACATTGGGGTTAATAGCCTTACTGTTGTGATGAGTGCCATGAGAGTAAGGCTCAGAAAGCTACAGGGAGGTGTCCCTACCACCCTGGGGCCTCTTCAGACCAGAGGGAGATCTGTCCTTTGTACTGACCAGTATCAATTGTGCTTAGCTCCAGTCGAAAGCCAACATGGGGGAATGGTACATGGCTGGCAACATGGGGGAACGGTACATGGCTGGCAACATAGGGGAACGGTACATGACTGGCAACATGGGGGAACGGTACATGACTGGCAACATGGGGGAACGGTACATGGCTGGCAACATGGGGGAATGGTACATGGCTGGCAACATGTGGGAATGGTACATGACTGGCAACATGGGGGAATGATACATGGCTGGCAACATGTGGGAATGGTACATGGCTGGCAACATGTGGGAATGGTACATGACTGGCAACATGGGGGAATGGTACATGACTGGCAACATGGGGGAATGGTACATGGCTGGCAACATGGGGGAACGGTACATGACTGGCAACATGGGGGAACGGTACATGACTGGCAACATGGGGGAACGGTACATGACTGGCAACATGTGGGAACGGTACATGACTGGCAACAATGGGGAACGGTACATGACTGGCAACATGGGGGAATGGTACATGACTGGCAACATGGGGGAACGGTACATGACTGGCAACATGGGGGAACGGTACATGACTGGCAACATGGGGGAATGGTACATGACTGGCAACATGGGGGAACGGTACATGGCTGGCAACATGGGGGAACGGTACATGACTGGCAACATGGGGGAATGGTACATGGCTGACAACATGGGGGAACGGTACATGACTGGCAACATGGGGGAACGGTACATGGCTGGCAACATGTGGGAACAGTACATGGCTGCCTGCCGGTATGTTGTTATAGATCATGTTTTGAATCATGACACAGTAGCTATTTTGAAACTCTCACAGTCGATGAAGCATGAATTGGTATTAGTGCTCACTTGACCTGCCTCCGAGTGTATTGTATATACGTGGCTCTTGACCCGTGAGAACATTTCTTGTTTACAAGCCCTTTGTACTGTGTTTCTACACACTTCATTATTTATTAGCTAGCTGGTTTTGCAGCTGACAGCTCAATCCACCACAATGAGAAATGTGTTACAACCAGTCTTTGATGTTGAGCCTGTTACCGCTTCAATTCTGTTACGCTGCGTAATGAGGTTACGCCCTATAGATGACTCCACCTGGAAAACCATTTAGGTCACGTCCACTGGTAAGGTTAGCAGTTGCATAAATTAAACCATGCGTTACTTATAAAGCCCTGCTGTCAAATCCCTCTGATGTGGTTTAATGGTGATGCTTCTATCCGTAGTATATGGTCAGCATTCGCCTCCAACACTCACAATCCACTGGTGTATAGGATTGCCCCTGTCCGTCTGTCAGTTATAGGGCTTTAAATGCACAGCCTACCAGCTAAGGCACACAGATGTCATGACAGCACCCTAAAACAGTTTTATATAACAACCTCAGCCATAGGGTTTTAAACTACCATCTATAACACCCTCACAGTGTTTTGCAAGGATGTCATACAAGCATCTTTTAAAACTTTTTTTTTTAAGACCACCGGCAGGTTTATGAACCCTCAAAATTGCTCAGCTTTACACCAGGATGACAAGGTGAGGTATTTTAGTTCACACCTTCACAGGTGGAGAGAGAGAGAAAGATACTCATTTATATCTGATGCTAGTATGCGTCCTTTGTCCTGATCTTGTCCACATTCTGATTGTACCCATATTTTCCCTTTGTGCAAAATATAATAATATTTATTTTAAGACACATATAGATGCCATAAGTCAATGGTGCAACCTGTCAATGATTTTAGAAGGTAAGATAGCGATGATTAGAACATGTCACTGTGCAGATGCGTCGACACTTGTGCCTAACTACCTGATCACCATCAGATCTCAATGTGTCTTAATTGTCTACACATGTCTAAAAATGTGGGCACAATCAGAATGTGGACAAGATCAGGACAACGGACACATGTGAGAGAGAGGGAGAGAGAGAGAGAGAGAGAGAGAGAGAGAGAGAGAGAGAGAGAGAGAGAGAGAGAGAGAGAGAGAGAGAGAGAGAGAGAGAGAGAGAGAGAGAGAGAGAGAGAGAGAGAGAGAGAGAGAGAGAGAGAGAGAGAGAGAGAGAGAGAGAGAGAGAGAGAGAGAGAGAGAGAGAGAGAGAGAGAGAGAGAGAGAGAGAGAGAGAGAGAGAGAGAGGCAGGCTACATAGATGGACCTCCTCTGAGGTGACTGGGTGGTTCATTGTGATACAAGCTACTAGAATAATCTACTCATGTTGGCATACGTTGATTTGTGGACCATCTATTTCCGGGTTGTATCTTATGCAGACCAACAAGCACGCACGCACAAGCACGCACGCGAGCAGCAACGACATCGTCACGTCATCCAAAAACATGACAAACACTGGAAGAAGTATAACATGTTAATGTCTTTGTGAGTGATGGGGGAAAAAACTGCCTCCGCGACAATTATTTGAATCATTCGTTTTGTGCACAAAGGTGATGACTAAAGTGTTTTATTAGGATCGGAAATTGACTTTCTTGGCTGGGTATCAGATAAACTGCAGTACCGAAGCAAAGCTGTAGGAGCAGTAGAAACCGTGCTTGTAGATCAGAACCCTGGCCCTTGGTGGCGGCAGCTCCACTATGCTCTTGAGAAAATGGCAAGAGAGAAAACCACATCAACCCCTCATAAAACATTTAGCAGTCCTGATTATTCCTTAGATTTCAATTTCACCCAGGCTATTTATGCAACCTACCATGGATTTCATCAACTGGTAGCAGAATGTATGTATGAATTAAAGTTTTTTTTTAAACTGATCAAAACTATGTTCAGCAACATCACAAATGTGAAATATGTATGCCGGTCAAAAATCAAATCAAATATCAAATAACATTGCGAAAGCGTGTGTGTATTACCTGAGTAGAGATTAGTTCATGACTCGGCTTTGAAAACGTTTCTAGGGAATGAATTTGCTAGAGGGGTTGATAGATTGAGGTCCATTGGATAGGTTTCTTTTTAACAGCCTCCTTTCAAAATCCCAATGTTGTGCTTCTGTGTGATCTCCCTTGATTTTTTCTGCAGTATGAGATACTACGGAGTCAAATCATCTCTGACAATGACTGCGTCTCGGCTGACTGGAAGAAAGCTGTTTATTCCACAGAAACTGCTGTCAGCTGTATCACAGGCAATAAACTCCCATTTCCGGACTGTCAATGTCAAGCCATTGCAAATGACACACTCCATGCTACTGTACGTACACACCTCATCCTTTCATGGGCTTCTTGATTGTGTTTCATGAATACGCAACATGCACATTCTCTCTCTCTCTCTCCCTCTCCCTCTCCCTCCCTCTCTCTCTTTCTCTCCCTCTCTCATCTGTTACGCATACAACCACACACATCTATCTACACACACATTCAACTCAACCCCGCACTCACATACACACACACACACAAACAAAGGTTATATCGCCCGCTGATCTATCAGTATAAATCCTCATGCCCGTGAGCTTGGTGCAAGTGACATGAATACAAATGCATACTGGGACGGCGCTCAAACAGCGCTCAATACCCTGATCTCACTTGTCAATATCTCTGCCCTGGTCAATCGGACATGGCCCGGCATCGTAAGGATCACTATCTATTATGGCACAGACACAATGCAGGAGCACACATAACCAATCAGAGGTCTTTTTCAGGGGGAGCCATTTAGTGCAGACACTAAGTTGAGTTTTCTGTGTCCATCTTCTCCTAAAGTGGCAGCCTGTTATGCCTATGCATGTCGTGATGATTGGAACTTGGAGTCTCATTTGAGAGATAAGTGGTATAGAAGCTCATTTCCTCCACTCCTGTTTTATTCAGCCAGCCACTAATCAAATAAATTGGTCAGCAGAAAAAGTTCAATTTTGTTCTTGTGAAGTTAATCAACTCCTTGGACTGCCCATAACTCCCAGAGAAGGCCCATTTATTGTCTCAGAATGGGAATGTTTTTTTCCCTGGCCTCCAAAGCAAACGCACACAATCGCACATTACTTTTCTCCCTGGGTGGACGGCAGTTTGTTGTAGGTCTTAGTCTGAAGTGATTGAATAGTTCCCTGGAGAAGAGGCAATTTTACATTGCTGACCTGCCTTCCCTTACCATTGCTTAAGAAAAAGACAGTTCTGTCCGGGAAGGTAGGAGTGTTAGTATCGACACAGCAAGCAGAAAATAATCTAAACTGAATCAGTTACTTTACCAATACATACAGTAGTATCACTAATGTTTTATTTTCTGTATTGTGTATTGCCAGTGCCACGTCACTTCCATCACACTTCTGCGTTGTCTCCGTGCTGCTGTGCTATTGGTTGCTACTTGGCTACCTGCCAAAGTATTTTTTTTGTTAGAAAATAAAATAAAAATACTCCTTTTTCTCCCCAATTTCGTGATATCCAATTGGTAGTTACAGTCTTTTCCCATCGCTGCAACTCCCGCACGGACTCGGGAGAGGCAAAGGTCATTAGCCACGTCCTCTGAAACACGACCCTGCCAAGCTACACTGCTTCTTGACACACTGCTCGCTTTTAATAACTGTTTAATCAAACTCTGTATTTAACAAATTTACCAACGTCTTGGCTTTTTCCTCACCCAACTTTTTTCATTCAAATGTTTCACCTCGGACACTTTATCTGGACATGGATCTGCAGGACCTCCTCCGGCCCATAAAATCTAAGTCACATTATGCCTTCTCATGGCAGTCGCTGTACTCATAATATACAGGAGAACTGTCGCCTTATGGTCAGGATAGCCAAGTTGCAAGCCCAGCATCAGACTGGAAAGGATGAAACAGTGTCTGTGGCACCAGTAAGTACAGGTAGTAGTGTTAATCCCCCTGCACAGTCCTCGCGAATCCATTACCTGCAATATTAGACCTAAAAAGAATCATCCAGCGATCATACACTGTTTACCAGGGGAAGGGCTACTGACGTAAAGGCTAATCTGAAGATGGTGCTGGCTGAGGCTACTGGTGAGTGTAGAGAGTATAGGGATATTGTTATCTACGTCGGCACCAACAATACTAGGATAAAACAGTCAGAGGTCACCAAGCACAACATAGCTTCAGTGTATAACTTAGCTAGAAAGATGTGTCGGTATCGACTAATTGTCTCTGGCCCCACACAGTTAGTGACTCGCTGGTTGAAAACTGTTTTCTTCCCCTCCCACAAAATTGCATTTGCAGATAATTGGCCCTCTTTCTGGGACCCTAGCTGGAGGGGTGCTCTCATCTTATCTATCAACAGGGCTCTAACTCCTCTGGCTCCACAATGAGATAGGGTGAAGGCCAGCCTGCCAGCTTAGTGGAGTCTGCCTCTACCACAGTCAATGTAGTCAGTTCAGTTTTCTCCATTGAGACCGTGTCTGTGGCTCGATCTAAGTCGGGCAAAACTAAACATGGTGGTGTTCACTTTGACAATCTCACTGGAATAAAGACCTCCTCCATATCTGGCGTTATTGAAAGAGATTGTGATAATACCTCACATCTCAAAATAGGACTACTTAATGTTAGATCCCTTACTTCCAAGGCAGTCATAGTCAATTAACTAATCAATGATCATTAAACTTGACAAACATGGCTTAAGCCTGATTCATTTACTACGTTAAATGAGGCATTTCCTCCTGGTTACACTAGTGATAGTGACCATATCATCCCGCAAAGGCGGAGGTGTTGCTAACATTTATGACAGCAAATGTCCAAGACTGCGTTTTCATCTTTTGAGATTCTAGTCATGAAATCTATGCAGCCTACTCAATCCCTATTTATAGCTACTGTTTACAGGCCTCCTGGGCCGTATACAGCATTTCTCACTGAGTTCCCTAAATTCCAATCGGACCTCGTAGTCATGGCAGATAATATTCACATTTTTGGTGACTTCAATATTTACACTAGTCCACAGACCTACTCTAAAAGGCTTTCGGAGCCATCATCAACTGAGTGGGTTTAGTCCAACATGTCTCGGGACCTACGCATTTCCAGAAATACCCTGGATCTTTTTTTGTCTCATGGAATAGATATTGTGGAGCTAATTGTTTTTCCTCATAATCCTGGAATATTGGACTACCCTCTTATTACATTTGCCATTGCAACAAATCATTTGCTGAAACCCTGCTATAAATTCTCGGACAACGCAAACATTCCTAGATGCCCTTCCAGACTCCCTCTACCTACCCAAGGACGTTGGAGTACAAACATCAGTTAAACCTGTTTGGGATAGGGGGCAGCATTTTCACGTTCGGATGAAAAGCGTGCCCAGAGTAAACTGCCTGCTACTCAGGCCCAGAAGCTAATATATGTATAATATTAGTATATCTGGATAGACAACACTCTGAAGTTTCTAAAACTGTTTGAATGATGTCTGTGAGTATAACAGAACTCATATGGCTCAAATCTGAACTCAGAACTCAAATCTGAGGTTTGTAGTTTTTCAACTCATTGCCTTTCTAACATACAGTGTAAATGGGGTCATATTGCACTTCCTACGGCTTCCACTAGATGTCAACAGTCTTTAGAACCTTGTTTCAGGCTTCTACTGTGAAGGGGGAGAAAATAAGAGCTGTTTCAATCAGGTGTCTGGCAGAAGGCCATGAGCTGGTCATGCGCATGGCCGTGAGAACGACCTGCGTTCCATTGCATTTCTAAAGACAAAGGAATTGTCCGGTTGAAACATTATTGAAGATTTATGATAAAAACATCCTAAAGATTGATTCTATACATCGTTTGACATGTTTCCACGAACTGTAATATAACTTTTTGGACTTTTCATCTGAACTTTCGCCTGGACTTGCCCGCACCTCGTGATTTTGGATTTGTGAACTAAAAGCGTTAACAAAAAGGAGGTATTTGTACATAAATGATGGACTTTATCGAACAAAACAAACATTTATTGTGGAACTGGGATTCCTGGGAGTGCATTCTGATGAAGATCATCAAAGGTAAGTGAATATTTATAACGCTATTTCTGACTTTTACTGACTCCACAACATGGCGGGTCTCTGTATGGCTTGTTTTTGTGTCTGAGCGCTGTACTCAGATTATTGCATGGTGTGCTTTTTCCGTAAAGTTTTTTTTTTAATCTGACACAGCGGTTGCGTTAACTTTTTATGGCTGCAGGGGCAGTATTGAGTAGCTCTGATTAAAGGTGCCCATTTCAAACGGCCTCGTACTCAATTCTTGCTCGTACAATATGCATATTATTATTACTATTGGATAGAAAACACTCTCTAGTTTCTAAAACCGTTTGAATTATATCTGTGAGTCAAACAGAACTCATTTGGCACAAACTTCCTGACCAGGAAGTGGAAAGTCTGAAATCGAGGCTCTGTTCTTCTTCCTGCCTATAAATGGGCATGATACGTAAGAGTATACGTGCACTTCATAGACCTTCCCCTGGATGTCAAGAGGCTGTGAGAGAAGAAATGTAGTGTTTATCTTGGTCTGAAGTGGAATACAAGCTCTTTGTATGACGTGTCCCTCATTTCCGGTACTCTGGGGAGCGCGAGGTGGACAGTGGGATTGCCTTCTGTTTAGCTGCCGTTATAGGCGACTACTATCTTTTTTAGATTTTATTTGATACATGTGACCATATCATCGTAAAGTATGTTTTTTCAATATAGTTTAATCAGATTATTGAAATTTTTTCGGGAGTTTTGCCGTGTTCCGTTCTCTGACTTTGTTGACGATGGAGCGATTCGTGCCACTTGGCAAGTGCGCATGCTAAATCAAGAGGGAAAGTTGCCGTTCTAAATCCAAACAACGATTGTTCTGGACAAAGGACACCTTGTCCAACATTCTGATGAAAGATCAGCAAAAGTAAGAAACATTTTATGATGCTATTTCATATATCTGTCGTGCATGTGAACTGGTCGTCGGCGCCCAACGTTTGGGTACTCTAGCTATACCGAAGCTGCATATCGTAATGAAGTTATTTTTAGAATTCTAACACTGTGATTTCATTAAGAACTAATGGATCTATCATTTCCTATACAACATGTATTTTTTAGTTATGTTTATGAATAGCTATTTGGTCAGAATATGTGTGTCAGAAAAAGTGTCAGGAAAAATCCAGACGTAGTGGGAAAAAGTAGCTAAGTTAGCACAATGTGTAACCATTGATTTCAGCTCTAAATATGCACATTTTCGAACAAAACATAAGTGTATGTATAACCTGATGTTATAGGACTGTCATCTGAGGAAGAAAATCAAGGTTAGTCAAAAATTATATATCTTTTGCTTGTTTGTTACGATCGCTTACTTTTGCTACTGGGAAATTGCTTGTGTTTTTGGCTATTGTGGTAAGCTAATATAACGCTATATTGTGTTTTCGCTGTAAAACACTTGATAAATCGGAAATTGTCTGGAATCACAAGATGCCTGTCTTTCATTTGCTGTACACTATGTATTTTTCAGAAATGTTTTATGATGAGTATTTAGTTATTTGGCGTTGGTGTCTGTAATTATTCTGTCTGCTTTCGGTGCAATTTCTGATTGTAGCTGTAATGTAAACTATGATTTATACCTGCAATATGCACATTTTTCGAACAAAACATAGATTTATTGAATAACATGTTATAAGACTGTCATCTGATGAAGTTGTTTGTTGGTTAGTTTGGTTGGTTCTTGGTTAGTTAGGTTGGCTTTGTGCATGCTACCTGTGCTGTGAAAAATGTCTGTCCTTTTTTGTATTTGGTGGTGAGCTAACATAAATATACGTGGTGTTTTCGCTGTAAAACATTTTAAAAATCGGACATGTTGGCTGGATTCACAAGATGTGTACCTTTCATATGCTGTATTGGACTTGTTAATGTGTGAAAGTTAAATATTTAAAAAAAAATATATTTTGAATTTCGCGCCCTGCACTTGGCCTGGCTGTTGTCATAAGTGTACCGACGTCGGGCTTGCAGCCAGAAGAAGTTTAAGGAGAAGTATATCTTTAATTCTGTGCATAACACTTGTATCTTTTATCAAAGTTTATGATGAGTATGTCTGTAAATTGATGTGGCTCTCTGCAAATTCGGCGGATGTTTTCAAGGCACAACATTACTGAACATAACGCGCCAATGTAAACTGAGATTTTTGGATATGAACTTTATCGAAAAAAACATACATGTATTGTGTAACATGAAGTCCTATGAGTGCCATCTGATGAAGATCATCAAAGGTTAGTGATTAATTTTATCACTATTTCTGCTTTTTGTGACTCCTCTCTTTGGCTGGAAAATGGCTGTAATAACATCCTCCAGATGTGTACCAAACTCACTAAAAGTGGCAGTAACAAAGCCTCTCCTGAAAAAAATAAACCTTGAACTGGAAAATTCAAAAAACTATATTGAATCTCCCATTCCTCTCAAATATTTTTCAAACATCTGATGCTCATCAACTCACTGCCTTCCTGAAGACCAATGACATATACAAAATGTTCCAGTTTGGTTTTAGACCCCACGTGAAGGTGGTCAATTACCTTTTAATGTTGTCAGACCAAGGCTCTGCGTCTGTGCTCGTGCTCCTAGACCATTGATGACAACGTTATTTTGGAGAGATTGGATACCGTAATTGGCCTAGGTGGAGTTCTTGCCTGGTTTAGATCTTATCTATCAGAAAGATATCAGTTTGTCTCTGTGGAAGGTTTGTCCACTAACAAATCAATGGTAAGTTTTGGTGTTCCCCAAGGCTCCATTCTAGGACCACTATTGTTTTCACTATATATGCTAACTTTTGGTGATGTCAATCGAAAACACAATGTCAACTTTCACTGCTACGCAGATGACACACAGCTGTACATTTTGATGAAACATGGTGAAGCCGCAAAATTGCCTTCCTTGGAAGCCTGTGTTTCAGACATAAGGAAGTGGATGGCGACAGAGGTTTTACTTTTAAACTCAGATAATAAAAAGATGATAATTCTTGGTCCCAAGAAACAAAGAGTTCAGATCTGGCAATGCATCTCGATGGTTGTACAGTCATCTCGAATAAAACTGTGAAGGACCACGGCATTACTCTGGACCCTGATCTCTCTTTTGATGAACATATCAAACATTTTTCAAGAGCAGTCTTTTTCCATCTTTGTAACATTGCAAAAATCTAAAGCATTTTGTCCAAACATTATACAAAAAAGCTAATCCATGCTTTTGTCACTTCAATATTAGACTACTGCAATGCTCTACTCTTTGGCTGAATAAGGTATTAAATAAACTTCAGATAGTGCTAAATACGGCTGCTAGAATCTTGACTAGAACCCAAAACATTTTTATCATATTACTCCAGTGCTAGCCTCTCTACACAGGCTTCCTTTTAAGGCTAGGGTTAAGTTCAAGGTTTTACTGCTAACCTACAAAGAATTACATGGACTTGCTCATTTCTAGCTCGCTGATGTGGTCCGGCCCTACGTACCTACACATACGCTACAATCACAAGATCACACTCCTTATTGTTCCTAGAATTTCTAATCAATTAGCTCCTGTAGAGTTACATTTTTATGGAAAGGTCTGCCGATCTATGTGAGAGTCGCAGACTCGTTCTCAACATTTAAGTCTTTACTGAAGACTCATCTCTTCAATAGGTCCTGTGAATGAGTGTAGTCTGGCGAGGGGTGTGAAGGTGAACGGCAATGCACTGGATTGAAGAACCACCCTTGCTATCGCTTGCTGTCGCTGCCTCTCTTCTCTCCACTAGGATTCTCTGCCTCATCATTTTACAGGGGCTGAATCACTGGCTTGCTCGCGCTCTCCTATGCCATCCCTGGGAGGAGTGCATCACGTTGTGTCACGCTATTATTGCTATACTCGACCTGAGTTGGTTGAGTCACTGATGTGATCTTCTTGTCCTTGGGCTCATGTGGTGGGAGAGATCTTCATGGGCTATACTCAACCTTGTCTCAAGGTAGTAAGGTAGTGGTGTGTTGATATCCCTTTGGTGGTGTGGGGGCTGTGCTTTGGCAAAGTGGATGGGGTTATATCCTGCCTGGTTGGCCCTGTCCGGGGGTAACTTTGGATGGAACCACAGTGTGTGTGTGTGTTGTGTGTGTGTGTCTCCGTCTCAGTCTCCAGTACCTATGCTGCAATAGTCTATGTGCCGGGGGGCTAGGGTCTGTCATATCTGGAGTATTTCTCCTGTCTTATCTGGTATCCTATGTGATCTTAGTTATGCTTCTTCTAGTTCTCACATCTCTCTCTCTCTTTCTCTCTCTCTCCCCTCCCGGAGTACCTGAGCCCTAGGACCATGCCTCAGGACTACCTGACCTAACGACTCATGGCTGTCCCCTATGTGACGCTGCCACAAGTGTGAAGTGATAGGCACTTCCACATATAGTTATGTATCGTTTAAAGTTTTAAAAATCTTGCAAGGTTAAATCTTTATGTGTATTTTCATTGTCATACTGTTATATTATGTTTTTGCCAGTACCTGGCTGAGGTTTTATTTGTTTGGAAAACCTTTTAAGAGGCTAGATTTAACCAGTCAAAGTAATAATTGTTGCTCATTCTTGTGGTTTGTTAACCTCATCAACAAAGGATTCATATGTTGTTTGTTTTTGTAACGTGTGCGCTGGGAGTCAGGAAGCAAGTTCAGGGAGTGAATCATTTGATAAATAAATGAAACATAATACAAAACAAAATCTCGAACAACGCAGACATGAAACAGAAACAGAAACGATGATGCCTGGGGAAGAAACCAAAGGGAGTGACATAGAAAGGGCAGGTAATCAAGGAAGTGATGGAGTCCAGGTGAGTCTGACGACGCGTAGGTGAGCATAACGATGGTTACAGGTGTGCGCCATAATGAGCAGCCTGGTGACCTAGAGGCCGGAGAGAGAGCACACATGACAGTTTTGGAGGATGCCATGAACATTGAGCTGATGTGAGGAAATCTCCACTGGGCCGGATTTCCCTCTTCCTCAACCATCCGGTGAGATTATCCTGTTGAATGTATTTTTTTGTGACTTTATTGCATTTTTTTGTTGGGATTCTATAAGGGCATTCTGAAATTGATATTGTGTCTACATTTATTTGAAATGGGTTTTAGGATATGACAATATATGCTTTAGCTCACTTGATATATTTGGTCTGTCTTTCTTCAGTCACTCTCATAGGAACACAGTATTTATTTGAACTTTAAATTGAAGCATGGTTTGAGATCCAAGCTGATTGTTACACCGTCCCCAGTCTACCTTGTCATGCTGCTGATCCAGTTTCTGCTGTTCTGCTTGCGGCTATGGACCCTGACCTGTTCACCGATCGTGCTACCTTGTTCCAGACATGTTGTTTCGATCCTCCCTCTCTCTCACTTTCTCCCCCTCTCTCTATACTGCACCTGCTCTCTCGAACTCTGAATACTCAGCTATGAAAAGCCAACTGACATTTACTTCTGAGGATCTGACCTGTTGCACCCTCTATAACGACTGTGATTATGATTTGACCCTGCTGGTCATCTATGAATGTTTAAACATTTTGAAGAACGATCTGTCCTTAATGGCCATGTACTCCTATAGTCTCCACCAGGCACAGCCAATAGAGGCCACCCCTCAGAGTCTGGTTCCTCTCTAGGTTTCTTTTTAGGTTCCAGACTTTCTCAGAAGTTTTTTCTAGCCATTGTGCTTCTACATCTGCATTGCTTGCTCTTTGGGTTTTAGGCTGGGTTTCTGTATAAGCAATTTGTTACAACTGCTGATGTAAAAAGGGCTTTATAAATACATTTGTATTAATTGATTGATTGTTTGATTGGTGTATTATCCCATTTTGCTCCATTATTCTGTCCAGTGTGGTGTATTATCCCATATTGCTCCATTATTCTGTCCAGTGTGGTGTATTATCCCATTTTGCTCCACTATTCTGTCCATGGTGGTGTGTTATTTGGGTGACTCAGCCCCAAATAAATCTAATTAAATCAAATTTTATTTGTCACATGCGCCGAATACAACAGTGAAATGCTTAGATAAAGTTTTTTTTTGTGTGAAAATTGATAGAAAATGACATTTTTCACCTCATCCTTGTATTGCTACTATAACGTGAGTCATTTCAAGTGTAGGCCTTCAGTAACAGTTTATTATGTGATAAACATTAGTTTATTTTCACTTCACCCTTGCATGACTTACTACTGTAATATCTTATAGTTTGTCAACATTGTGTTACTATACTATCCTCGTGGTAAAAAATACAGTACATTAAAAGTGTCATTAGCTAGGTTTCCATCCAACTGGCAACAGATTTTCATGCAAATATTCAAAAATCCGCATAAAGAAAATATGCCCATTTTCCCTCCTGTGGTTTTTCCACCAAACTGACCTGTTGCCGATCAAAATCAATGTGTGATGACGTAATGCACACCAAATATACTTTTCCGCTTAAGTTTTCATGTACCTAATAAAAATTGAAAGTTCAAGGTGTTTCCATGGCATTTTCAACTCTTCTGATAGTTTTGTCACAAAAAAACTGTTGCGTTAAATATCAAATGTGCCTACTCTGGTCTTGAGCCAGGGGTTTGATCTTGCAACCTTTCTGTTACTAGTCCAACGCTCTAACCACTAGGCTACCTGTCACCCCACCATGTCAAAGGAGCAAATGATCTGTTTGCATTTATTAAATTATACCACAAAACGTCCTGTTTTCATCACAGCTGTAGTGATTTTTTACATTCATAAAAACTGTGGAGGAAAAAGTTGTTAATTAAATGGAAATATCATGTTTACTAATCTATTCCCAAAGTTGTGGCTCATTTGTGTCTGAATAGACTCCCTCCATGCCAGCGTCTGTTTATGAGCCTCTGAAATTGCAAGGTGTTACTTTCTTTCAACTCTTATTCTACCTCTGCACCCAGGGTGATGGTTTCAGGGAATTGTTCAGTGGCAGGTAAAGCTTCCAACTTTGCATCACACAACAAATAAACACACACAAACACACTCTAAAGGCTGTAGTTGATACGTACAAAGCACCGCCTAGAAAAAATACAATAACCTCCATTGATCTAGAGTTACTGGATTTGCATGGGTACGAGATGTACATCACAACACCACTCCCAGGTGGCATGATGCTATTTGTTAGTGAATATTGATTTTGTGAGAACACAAAGCCTGTTTCCAAGCCTGACCATGAATATGAGGCCGATTGAGAAGGTAAAAGATTTGAAAGTCAAACATGAGGGATGTGATGGTTTGAAACCTAGTTTAGGAATAAAATATTTCTAAGACATTTAGAATATGATTTATGATTTTTATTAGAATCCCCATTATTAACCGATGCCAATGACGACAGATAGTCTTCCTGGGGTCCGACACACAACAAAAAATACATTACAAACAAAAATACTTTATACTTTACATACATTTAAAACATGAACATAGACATTACAGACCTATTAACTAAATACAAACAAAACAAATATATAAAACAGAGTGCATGCGTGCATCTGTCAGTACACACAGCAAATTTGCTGGGTGTGAAAATCTCATTGTTGAAGTAAAAAGTGTTGTATCTGAGTGTTACTGTATATCTATCTGAATGTTACATCTGAGTGTTGATTCTAATGGGACTAAAACCAGTGGGACTGAAAGTGAAGCCACCAGGGGTGAATAAATTAAATGTTAACCAGGTGGTGGTGTATTTAATCGACTGTGTTGAGTTAATTTCCGTTAACTCTCGCCGAGTGAAAAAATACATGGGATACATTATCATGTTTCCCAGCAATCTTTGTTGAAGTTGCTTTCTAGAAGAACTTGTTTTAATATCTATATTTCTGCACATTGATTGATTAATTGGTCTTATACAGAAAGAGAAGTAACATAACTTTTTCTAAACTAATCCAATCTGTAAGTGATTGAACTTATTTCACCCGTAATTGAGATGGTTGTGCAAATTTAGAAGGCTTAGGTAGTCTCACTTATCAATATTCCCTACCTTCGCAGTCATTTTTTACTTCATATTGCAGATGATTAAAAGCTCAAATTCTTGAATATCCTAATGCCAATAGGAAGTATATAACACTTTGCAAGCCAGCCCAATATGACTTGATGATGTGGCCTGCAAACCAGGAGTTTCAGATCACTTTTAGGGTAAAACTACGCTGTCGATGTATGGTATTGTTATGTCATTGTCATAAATAATAAAAAATATTCACTTAGGCACTCATTTGGTGAAGGCTACAGGACTGAAAACCATCGAATACAACAACCATGTTTCTGTCACCAGCAAACACAGTATGGGTGTACTGGTACCTCTAAAATTATCTTGAAAGGCACCCTGGGAAATAAATATTCAAATAATGATTTACACCCTACGGTGTTAAAACAACACCCCAAAATGAGTTACTATAACACCACATGTGTTCATTCCTTAACACAGAGAAAGTATAACAGGATCAGGTCTAATAAGGTGTTCATTTAAGTCAGAATTTGCAACACCCATGGTGTTAAGGACCCAACACTCTTGGAGTGTTAGTTTATCAACACTTTGTAAAGTATTAGTTTAACACTGTTTCGGTGGGTCACATATAATTACTAAGAAAGTGTTCAATTTAGCATTGTGCATATAAAAATTCTGATCTAATTTGCTGTGCATACACACAAAAATTAGGTCACATGGGGGAGAGGCGTTGTGCTGTGAGGTGATCTTTTATTTGTTTTTTGAAACCAGGATTTCTGTTCACTTGTCCTATATGAAATGGAAGGGAGTTCCATGCAATCATGGCTCTATAAAACCATTCCCATGAGGTACCATGCAGTTCTAGAATAGAATGATTGGATGTTGACATTTGCAAATACCTTGTTTGTTGGTTGTAATCGATAACTAACAAGAAAATAGATCATGCACAAACTCTAGCAAACTTCCTCTCACAGCTTTAGTGAGATTACAGAACAGGAATATGGTTAGTGCTACCTCTTCTAAATAGGCAGAAAGCAAGTATGAAGATATGCATGGATGTATTTTGGTTAGGCTATTTTGTATTTTGTATAAACTGTAATATCCATAGCTGATTAGGGAGACTGAATTTCACCACTAAAGCCTAAGTGAATTGTACCACCCCAACCACCAACGTCACCATTAACAACGATAGGGTTCTTAAATGTAAATTATTACCAAAAGAACTGTACCTGTAATCCGTTGCGTTAAGAGCAAAAATATTCTAATCAGATTACAGATACTTTAGAAAAACTAGATGATTACTTCTAGGATTGCTTGCAGAAAGGATGTTTGCGCCAAAAAATATTTGACACCTTTCTGTTTTCTTAATGACATTCAAATCAGCATTGAAAAAAGGTGCAAGTTTAAATTTGTTCTGAGTGAGTCTGACCACAAATCAGAGACCACTATGATTACACATCAAATGCGTTTGATGGATCGCTGTAAAAGAGCAGGCATAGGCTTTTGTAGACTGCAGTCCAAGCTACAGTATGTCTTCCAATGGTACAACTGCTGTCGGCATTCAAAGATTATGCATCCTATTTGAATAAGCGCTTGGAGGTAAGGACGACAGAAGTGGTGTAGGCTACGGGCGATATGGATATCACGTATTTGCAAATATCAGCACTTTGAGATATCAGCTGATGTAAGAAGGGCTATATAAATAAATTTGATTTGATATTATTGATATCTACATAGCGCAATGATGTGAATCACACTGTTGTTCTCTCATTTAGACATATGTGTGTTGGTTATTGTGGATGACTGTTCACTAATGTATATGTGTATTTTAAACCAATAATGGTTTAATTAAAGAAGTTTAAGCTGCCTATCAATCATTGTTTTTGTGACCAGTAGACAGCCAGTGAAACATTCGCTCTTGCAACAGCTGCATAGTGCAGATCCCAGCATAATTTGACTTTATATGACAAAACAAGCAAGCATAGTGTAGAGAATCTAAACTGCTATGAAATATATTTTCCGTTAACAAAAATATTGGATTTTCAGCTGTTCGAAGCTGGTGTACAAAACCGAAAGTAAAAAACGCCAAAACTAAATTTAAGAACGGGAAGCATAGAAATGGAACACAAAGAACAGATCTACTGCTTATTAGACTTGCTTTCAACGAGAATGACTGATCTATAATTCGTATTTCTATGTCAATTTGGTCGGGTCGCCCAAAAAGTTACATATTGCAGTTTTAAACTAGCTGCAAATGATCAAGATATCAAAGTGTCACCATCAAAAACGTAAACAATACATGCAAATAATACTTTTCAGTAGTGCTCAAAGCATGCCATGTGAGCAGTATTTATTTTTCAACTCAAAGCAATGATCCCAATCTGTCCTCCATGACAAGAAAATCATAAACAACAGAGTAGGCTAATAAGTATTTTGTCTTTGGGTTATGGTCAGGTAAAACAATGTCTCTTCTATAGTTCCAATTCCTATTCTTTAAGATCAAAGAGTTTTAAATTGGAATGACTGGAAATCTGATAGACTTTGGTTTTTAACGTAAAGATATAGCCTAATGGTATTATTATCTGTAGTAGAAAATGGGTTAGAAGAAGTCTACATAACCAACCCATAAAGTAAAATTCAACATCCATTTATGGCCAGCTATGTAATCTCTAACATTGATGTATCTTGCAATAGATGTGGTTCAATTGGCAAAAAAATTTTTTGTCTTCTTCTAATGCCTCATAATGGGGTGGCAGGGTAGCCTAGTGGTTAGAGCGTTGGACTAGTAACCGAAAGGTTGCAAGTTAAAATCCCCGAGCTGACAAGATACAACTCTGTCGTTCTACCCCTGAACAGGCAGTTAAACCACTGTTCCTAGGCCGTCATTGAAAATAAGAATTTGTTCTCAACTGACTTGCCTAGTTAAATAAGGATAAAAAGATAAGGGGAAAGTAATCTAAAAGTAACTGAAAGTAATCAGATGACATTACTGAGTTTGGGTAATCCCTACGTTACTGATTACAATTTTGGACAGGTAACTGTAACGGATTACATTTAGAAAGTAACCTACCCAACCCTGAACAACAATGATACTGCAGTAATATCCCCTATGGTGTAAGTAGGCTACTGCGACAGCCACTACCAGCACTATGACTAGAAATATGAATAATAATGTAGACATGTAGACATTATTAGCTGTGTCAAAATGCCTTGGTTATTAGCTGTGTCATAATTCCTTGGTTATTAGCTGTGTCATAATTCCTTGGTTATTAGCTGTGTCATAATTCCTTGGTTATTAGCTGTGTCATAATGCCTTGGTTATTAGCTGTGTCATAATGCATTGGTTATTAGCTGTGTCATAATTCCTTGGTTATTAGCTGTGTCATAATTCCTTGGTTATTAGCTGTGTCATAATGCCTTGGTTATTAGCTGTGTCATAAAGCCTTGGTTATTAGCTGTGTCATAATTCCTTGGTTATTAGCTGTGTCATAATGCCTTGGTTATTAGGTGTGTCATAATGCCTTTGTTATTAGCTGTGTCATAATGCCTTGGTTATTAGCTGTGTCATAATTCCTTGGTTATTAGCTGTGTCATAATGCCTTGGTTATTAGCTGTGTCATAATGCCGTGGTTATTAGCTGTGTCATAATGCCTTGGGACTCCATGGTGCTTTATGTGAAGCAGAAAAGCCATTTAGCTACGCTTTGATTCATGGCTTCAATTAACTAGTGTTCTTTCATGGTCCTTTATTATATTATACTTCTTTTGCCTCTACTACATACTTTTGTGAAGTTGTCTGAATGCGATGAAAGTGGAGATTTGCATTTATATTGAAAGGATGAGCAGGGGGAAATTAAGTGGGATACATTTAAAAGGCTTGACTAGAACGTATCTTTGGTCAAACAATTCTATAAGGATAAAATACCAAATACATTTTATTTTTTAAGGTCATCGCATATAAATGAATAATACCAGTGCAGCTACTCATAATACATCCATCTCTCTCTCCAATTTCACTGTCCTATTACATTAAACTTTTACCTTCATCTTATTTTCTCTCCAGAAGCAATCATTATAGTAGCTTGAGTAGCAACATCAACGTTACATTCTTGCTTCTCATCAAGTCCTTCTTTTGGACTGTCAGACTCAAGCTCCCCTCCTCACATCAGCGGTAGAGAATTAAAATGACCCTGTCGGTGTGTGAAGCCCGACTGATAGAAAAGTTGTGAATCTAACAGTGCATGGGGAGAGAGTATGTTGTAACCCTGGTGGGACAGAGAGGAACCCTATTCCCTTCATAGTGCACTACCTTTTTGGTTAAAAGTATATAAATATAAGGAATAGGATAACATTGCAGACACTGCCTGTGTTGTAACCCATCTTAAAGGAGTTGAGGAAAGAGGCTATGGAGGGAAGATGTAATATTTTCCTGTTAATGAACAATCTGACTCACAGCACCTCCATTAGTTTACGGTTCTTACATTTGATGGCTTCTGATTTGACATGACTCCTCGTGAGCTGAGCAAGGGACAGGAGACAGTGGGTGTGAATGAGTCGGTGGTGAGCTGGCCTATTATTAGGTAGGTGTGTGTGTGTGTGTGTGTGTGTGTGTGTGTGTGTGTGTGTGTGTGTGTGTGTGTGTGTGTGTGTGTGTGTGTGTGTGTGTGTGTGTGTGTGTGTGTGTGTGTGTGTGCGCGTGTGAGTCTATGGTTGTGCTGGCCTATTAGAGATCGGAGAAATGGATTTAGGAGTTTTGACACGATTATGTCCATACCAGAAGGTGAAGGGGGGATTATAAAATGCTCATGCTGCTCCTTGTTCTACGCTTCCTTCTACACTTCCTTCACCAGCTCAGTTAATCCCTACCAGTGTGACAATGAGTCGTCATAATGCTGCATCAAATGTACATGATCTTAGGGGCACTGGCAAACATAATGTAAGTAATTAAATGTTTGTACCCGTAAGTGCACCAAATACATATGTTTATCCTACAGCTATTGTAAGCAGTAATCATGAGCCTATAAACCAGAGTTACACTGTTAGCACTGAGGTGGTGTGCAATAGTAGGAAGACCACTTTATGCAGCTCCAATGTAAATAACATGAGTAAGTCTACCTCCGATAAGCTTCCCAGTAAAGCCTTAAAAACAATTAAGCAACCCAGAAAAGTGCTAAAAATAGCCCATATTAACATATGTAGCCTAAGAAACAAGGTCCATGAAGTCAATAACTTGCTTGTAACATATTACATTCATATTCTGACTATCTCTGAAACTCACTTAGATAATACCTTTGATGATACAGTGGTAGCAATACATGGTTATAACAATACATCTACCGAAAAGACAGAAATGCCAACGGAGGCAGTTTTGCGGTCTATATTCAGAACCACATTCCTGTAAAGCTTAGAGATGATCTAATGTTAAATACTGTTGAAGTAATATAGCTACAGGTTCATCTGCCTCACCTAAAGCCCATTCTTGTGGGAAGCTGCTATAGACCACCAAGTGCTAACAGTCAGTATCTGGATAATACCTGTGAAATGCTTGATAATGCATGTGATATCAACAGAGATGTATATTTTCTGGGTGATTTAAATATTGACTGGCTATCATCAAGCTGCCCACTCAGAAAAAAACTTCAAACTGTAACCAGTGCCTGCAACCTGGATCAGGGTACAGTGGGTTGAGAAATTATTCACCCCCCTTGGCATTTTTCCTATTTTGTTGCCTTACAACCTGGAATTCAAATAGATTTTTTGAGGGTTTGTATCATTTGATTTACACAACATGCCTACCACTTTGAAGATGCAAAATATTTTTTATTGTGAAACAAACAATAAATAACACCAAAAAAGTAATAATTATTCACCCCCCAAAGTCAATACTTTGTAGAACCACCTTTTGCAGCAATTACAGCAGCCAGTCTTTTGGGGTATGTCTCTATAAGCTTGGAACATGTAGCCAATGGGATTTTTGCCCATTCTTCAAGGCAAAACTGCTCCAGCTCCTTCAAGTTGGATGGGTTCCACTGGTGTACAGCAATCTTTAAGTCATACCACAGATTCTCAATTGGATTGAGGTCTGGGCTTTGACTAGGCTATTCCAAGACATTTAAATGTTTCCCCTTAAACCACTCAAGTGTTGCTTTAGCAGTATGCTTAGGGTCATTGTTCTGCTGGATGGTGAACCCCATCCCAGTCTCAAATCTCTTGAAGACCTAAACAGGTTTCCCTCAAGAATTTCCCTGTATTTAGCACCATCCATCATTCCTTCAATTCTGACCAGTATCATATTCCCTGCCAATGAAAATAATAACCACAGCATGATGCTGCCACCATCATGTTTCACTGTGGGGATGGTGTTCTCGGGGTAATGGGAGGTGTTGGGTTTGCGCCAGACATAGCGTTTTCCTTGGTGGCCAAAAGCTACATTTTAGTCTCATCTGACCAGAGTACCTTTTCCATATGCCTTTTGGTGAACACCAAACGTGTTTGATAATTTTTTTCTTTAAGCAATGGCTTTTTTCTGGCCACTCTTCCGTAAAGCCCAGCTCTGTGGAGTGTAAGGCTTAAAGTGGTCCTACAGATACTCCAATCTCCGCTGTGGTTTGCAGCTCCTTCAGGGTTATCTTTGGTATTTGTTGCCTCTCTGATTACTTCCCTCCATATTCTTTCCATTTTTTAACCTTTCTGAACCACCCATCCCGGATCCGGGATAATTGTCATCAGCAACGCTGAATAGCATAGCGCCACAGGTAAATAATATTACTAGAAAATATTCATATTCATGAAATCACAAGTGCAATATTGCAAAACACAGCTTAGCCTTTTGTTAATCCACCTGTCATCTCAGATTTTGAAATTATGCTTTACAGCGAAAGCAATACAAGCGTTTGTGTAAGTTTATCGATCGCTCGACAAAACAATAAGTACACTTAGCATCAGGTAACTTGGTCACGAAAATCAGAAAAGCAATCAAATTAATCGTTTACCTTTGATGATCTTCGGATGATTTCACTCACGAGACTCCCAGTTAGACAACAAATGTTCCTTTTGTTCCATAAAGATATTTTTTATATCCAAATACCTCCGTTAGTTTGGTGCGTTATGCCCAGGAATCCACCGGAAAGAGCGGTCACGACAACACAGACAAAAATTCCAAATTATATCCATAATGTCCACAGAAACATGTCAAACGTTTTTTATAATCAATCCTCAGGGTGTTTTTCAAATATCTATTCGATAATATATCAACCGGGACAGTTGGCTTTTCACTAGGACCGGGAGTAACAATGGCCGCCTTTCTCTTTTGCGCACAACTCACTCTGAGAGCCCCCACCTATCCACTTACGCAATGTGGTCGTTCACGCTCATTCTTCAAAATAAAAGCCTGAAACTATGTCTAAAGGCTGTTGAAACCTTAGGGAAGCCATAGAAAAAGGAGTCTGGTTGATATCCCTTTAAATGTGCAATAGGGATGCATAGGAACAGAGAGGTTTCAAAAACAGGGGCACTTCCTGATTGGATTTTCCTCAGGTTTTAGTATGCAATATCAGTTCTGTTTAACTCACAGACAAAATTTTGACCGTTTTGGAAACTTCAGAGTGTTTTCTATCCTAATCTGACAATTATATGCATATTCTAGTTTCGGGGGCTGAGAAATAGGCAGTTTCAAATGGGTACATTCTTTAGCCAAAAACTAAAATGTTAGAAATAGAGATAAAATGAATCCCTTACCTTTGATGATCTTCATATGGTTGCACTCAGCAGACATTCATTTACTCAATAAATGTTCCTTTTGTTCGATAAAGTCTCTTTATATCCAAAAACTTCTGTTTTGTTCACGCGTTTTCTTCAGTAATCCACAGGCTCAAACGCAGTCAAAACAGGCAGACAAAAAAATCAAAATTGTATCCGTAAAGTTCATAGAAACATGTCAAACGATGTTTATATTTAATCCTCAGGTTGTTTTTAGCCTAAATAATCGATAATATTTCAACCGGACAATAACATTGTCAATTTAAAAGGTAAACAAGAAAGGCACACTCTCGGTCTCGCGCATGAAAAAGCTCTGTGACACTTTAAGGGTCCACTCATTCAGACTGCTATTACTTCCTCATTTTTCATAATACAAGCCTGAAACAATTTCTAAAGACTGTTGACATCTAGTGGAAGGCATAGAAACTGCAATTTGAGTCCTAAGTCAATGGATACTGTAATGGCATTGAATAGAAAACTACAAAACCAACCAAACAAAATACTTCCTGAATGGATTTTTCTCAGGTTTTCGCCTGCCTAATCAGTTCTGTTATACTCACAGACACTATTTTAACAGTTTTGGAAACGTTAGAGTGTTTTCTATCCAAATATACCAGTTATATGCATATCATATATTCTGGGCCCGAGAAGCAGGCAGTTTAATTCGGGCATGGATTTCATCCAAAATTCCGAATGCTGCCCCCTAAGTTAAACAGTCCAAAATCACATCACACAATTTCACAAACAGTATCATCCTCACTCATTCATATTATACAACAATTACATGTAAGCCTCATAACTGAGGCTATTATATAAACAGCGTTATGGTAATGTGGCCGTATTGTCTCCCTTGAGTTTCACAAAATTGTACCAAACGGACCAGTTGGTAGCTGGATTCTTCACCAATCTTTTATACCTTCTCCAGAACATAAATGTTGTTCGGACCTCAAGTTCTGTGAGATGGAAGAAATTCCTTTGTTCTCTCTATGAAAACTCCCTCTCTCTCTATACTGTGGCCATGACGAGATAATCTCCTCCAGGAATTTACGACCTGAGGTCGCAGCAGCCTGAGTGTGGGAGACAGAGAGAGGGGGATGGTACTCGCTGTACCCAAAGAGGGCAACGTCATGACATTTGTGTATGTCCATTACATGAAATCCAAATAAAAATCCATTTAAATTACAGGTTGCAATGCAACAAAATAGGAAGAATGCCAAGGGGGTGAATACTTTTGCAAGTGTCACGATCGTCGTAATGAGCGGACCAAGGCGCAGCGTGATTGAAGTTCCACATCTTTGTTACGGTGAAACTTTAAACAAAACCAATAAACCAATAACGAAACGTGAAAGTAGTGGTGCACAAACACAAAACAATATCCCACAAACACAGGTGGGAAAAATGGCTACATAAATATGATCCCCAATTAGAGGCAACGATTACCAGCTGCCTCTAATTGGGAACCATGCAAAACACCAACATAGAAATATTGAGCTAGAACACCCCCTAGTCACGTCCTGACCTACTACACCATAGAGAACCAAGGGCTCTCTATGGTCAGGGCGTGACAGCAAGGCACTGTAGTTACAAACAGCACAGGAATTAAATCATCAACATGTATTGATCACATCTTTACTAATGCTGCAGATATTTGCTTTAAAGCAATATCCAAATCCATAGGATGTAGTGATCACAATATAGTAGCCATATCTAGAAAAACCAAAGTTCCAAAGGCTGGGCCTAATATAGTGTATAAGAGGTCATACAGTAAGTCTTGTTGTGATTCCTATATTGATGATGTACAGTAAATAATTTTTTGCTGGTCTGTGGTGTGTAATGAGGAGCAACCATACGCTGCACTTGACGCATTTGTGAAACGACTTATTCCAGTTACTAATAAGCACGCACCCATTAAGAAAATGACTGTAAAAATTGTTAAATCCCCTTGGATTGATGAGGAATTGAAAAATTGTGTGGCTGAGAGGGATGAGGCAAAAAGGTATGGCAATTAAGTCTAGCAGCCCAACTGATTGGCCAACGTACTGCAAATTAAGAAATCATGTGACTAAATTAAATAAAAATAAACTACACTATGAAACAAAGATAAATTATATAAAGAATGATAGTAAAAACCCTTGGGGCACCTTAAATTACATTTTGTGGGAGAAAGCCAACTCGGCTCCTTCATTCATTGAATCAGATGGCTCATTCATCATAAAGCCTACTTTAGTGACTTTTTCATTGGCAAGACAAGCAATCTTAGGGTTGACATACCTGCAACAAACGCTGACACTACAAATCAAAGTATATCGGACCAAATTATGAAAGACAATAATTGTACTTTTGAACTCCGTAAAGTCAGTGTGGAAGAGGTGAAAAAAGTATTGTTGTCTATCAACAATGACAAGCCACCGTGGTCTGACAATCTGTATGGAAAATTACTGAGTATAATAGCAGATGATATTTCCACTCCTATTTGCCACATTTTCCTTTTAAGCCTACTAGAGAGAATGTGCCCTCAGGCCTGGAGGGAAGCTAAAGTCATTCCGCTACCTAAGAATAGTAAAGCCTCCTTTACTGACTCAAATAGCCGACCAACCAGCCTGTTACCAACCCTTAGTAAACTTAGTAAAAATGGTGCTATTTCACAGTAAACAAATTGACAACAGAATTCCAGCAGGCTTATTGGGAATGACACTCAACAAGCACTTACACAAGTGACTGATGATTGGCTGAGAGAAATTGATTAGACAGCCCCCCAATTATTGTGGGGCTGTCTTGTTAGACTTCAGTGCAGCTTGACATTATCGATCATAGTCTGCTGCTGGAAAAACGTATGTGTTATGGCTTTACACCCCCTGCTATAATGTGGATAAAGAGTTACTTGTCTAACAGAACGCAGAGGGTGTTCTTTAATGGAAGTCTCTCAAATATAATCCAGTTAGAATCAGGAATTCCCCAGGGTAGCTGTTTAGGCCTCTTGTTTTTTTTCAATTTTTACTAATTACATGCCACTGACTTTGAGTAAAGCCAGAGTGTCTATGTATGCGGATGACTCAACACTATACACGTTGGCTACTACAGCGACTGAAATGACTGCAACACTCAAAGAGCAGCAGTTAGTTTCGGAGTGGGTGGCAAGGAATAAGGTAGGCCTAAATAATTCTAAAAGCATTGTATTTGGAACAAAACACTCAAAACCAAATCTTGTAATAAATAATGTGGAAATTGAGCAAGTTGAGATGACTAAACTGCTTGGAGTAACCCTGGATTGTGAACTGTCATGGTCAAAACATATTGATGCAGTAGTAGCTAAGATGGGGAGAAGTCTGTCTATAATAAAGTGATGCTCTGCCTTCTTAACAACACTATCAACAAGGCAGCTCTTACAGGCCCTATTCTTGTCGCACCTTGACTTCTGTTCAGTCGTGTACTACATAGAGCCATGACTACATGGAACTCTATTCCACATCAAGCAACTGACGCAAGCAGTACAATTAGATTTAAAAAACAGATGAAAAACACCTTATGGAACAGTGGGGACTGTGAAACAACACAAACATTGGCACAGACACATGCTTACACACATGCACGCGTGATAACATACGCACTATACATACACATGGATTTAGTACTGTAGATATGTGTTAGTGGGCACACAGTGTGTTGTGAAGTCTGTGAATGTATTGTAATGTTTTTTTGAATTGTATAAACTGCCTTAATTTTGCTGGACCCCAGGAAGCGTAGCTGCTGCTTTGGCAGGAACTAATGGGGATCCATAATAAATACAAAATACAAATACACTACTGTACAATGATACACTCTTAGAAAAACTGTCCCTATAGGAGAACCCTTTTTGGTTCCAAGTGGAACTCTTTTGGGTTCTATGTAGAACCCTCTGTGGAAAGGGTTTTACATAGCACCCAAAAGGGTTCTACCAGGAACCAAAAAGGGTTCTTCAAATGGTTCTCCTATGGTGACAGCCGAATAACCATTTTAGGTTTTAGATAGCACCTTTTTTTTCAAAGAGTGTATGTTCACGTCACGGTTAATGGATGACTCATTTTGGAAGCTGCTCAAAAGGCAAGCAGCTTTCTTAGTTCTCATGAAAATATACATTTTCCCCATGCCCTCTTATGAAGAAAAAAAAAATATGCCCCAAGCAAACTTTTGGAAAATAGAAGGACGCCAGGGTACATTTATGTAATTTAGCAGACGCTCTTATGCAGAACAACTACAGTTAAGTGCCTTACAGAAGGGTACGTCGACAGAGTTTTCACCTAGTCGGCTCCGGGATTCAAACCAGCAACCTTTCGGTTACTGGCCCAACGCTCTGAACGGAAAGGCTACCTGTCACCTGCAGGGTTCTTGTCTTTAATTGACCTAAATGAAAATCAGGGAATCAGTCATTTCACTTTATTAACATTTAACATAAATTCAAGTGTTTCTTAATATTGTTTGCCTTATGATTTTACTTGTTGCAGGACAAGTCAGCACCAACCTCAAACCCAAAAACATATTTTTTACTTCGCAAGGGTTGAAACATTGAGAAAATATAGGCTGTCTGATATAGTATTTGATGGAATGGTCACGGGCACAGGTAGGACATGTTTTAATACACAACGTACCCCATGAATGTTTTAGCTGTTTATTTATAAACCTCCACTCCCTCTCAGGAGACAGGTATTGCAGTGACATCCTGGTACTCTGTGCCCCCCAACGGCCTACTTCTGCACGATGTTGCTGACACACTTTCAAATGCACAAAGAGAGGGAGGGAATGTTCTTATCCAATGGAGAAGAAAAATAACTCCTAGCTATACTTTGACCAACAAAAGTACTCCTGACTTTGACTTCATATACTATATGTAGTCAAATATATTTAGGACATTTTCACAACACTGAAAGGCTCCTCCATTTCCATTATGTTAAAATTGTAGTTATGGCACACACAGGTCTCAACATTAATGGAAAAATCCACCCAAAAACGATATTTTGGTATATGTTTCATTAGTCCATTGTTGACATAGTCCCAAAATGTTTTGCTTGTCACCACTCAAGTTTTCAAGATATGTAACTTTCAAAATACAGAAATGATCCACAATGCAGCATCATGTGATGCAACTGCATCAGAAAATGTGGCATCATATGATTCAAAATGCATCATGCATCATATAAATATTAAGTTTCTACATTTTGTAAAAAGCACTGTTTCCTATTGATTGTACACTGTCTCTTTAAGAATGTGAAGATCGTGTGTGACAACATGCAAATCTGTCATTCATTCATTGCTATGATCAAAGACAGTAAAGTATGAAGAAAGGCAGAACCTGCTTCTCCAATAGAAATCCCCGTTCACACTTGTAGTCGATGTCATGGCGATGTTGGATAGATAAGCTCATGCGTAGAAACACGTCATCAGGTCTAACGGTCGTCTCGCGCTGAACTGCGCATGTGCAGGCCGTCAAATCAAAGCCAGTCCTTCAATATAAAGTCGATTTTAACGAAAATGAAAACGTGTCAGTTTGTCACTTTCACAAGGTTGGAGTAATAACATTACTTAAGACATTGGATTGAATCTCGAATCGAAAGTTTTGCCTTTAAAGTTAGAGTCCTTAGTTAGAGAACTAAGGATTCATTTTTCACTGCTCTCATTGACTTCTCAAACCCTAAACCTCGCTTGTTTCGCAAGCGTTCCCAAAAGTCTTGTGATGTTGCGCCTCTGGGTTATCATTGATCTCCTGAAGAAGGTTTGCTTTTACCATTCTTTCTGTTCCCCAAAACGCTACCAGGTTGTTAGCTAGCTACCTAATGAGGTAATATGACTGAACAAGGTGTTAATGGCCCATGGTTTATGAATGTAAAATGCGGCCCGCCAACAGAGATGCATCCATCTGCAGCGCCAACGCGGAAAAATAGAAGGAAAAAATGTAGTGGTAATATGGTCTAAACTTTTGAACGGTTTGGGCTAGAGACAAGTAGGTTTCTCTGTAGTAATGGTACCACCACCAAGGTCATGAATCTGCACTCTCTTTTTCCTACAGGGCACTCCGAAACAGCAGTACAGCGAAGCCTAATCATTACAACAATTATTATCTGGCAGATTTACTTTCTAGGTGCGCTTTTGTGCTCCCAAATTAAAATTCCAAGTCGCACAGCTAAATATTTAGGAGCATATGCGAGCAGAATGGTCACACTTTATAGCCCTGGGCATACAGTGGATTTTAAGGAGTCTGTTCTGCATCCATAGATATTTCTACACCAACAGAGAGTTTACACCTTAAATTACTGATGGACGCAATTTGAAAAGGCTGTCTACATTTTTCAACTGGAACGACAGAAAACTTCCAATATCGCACCTCTACAAACAGTCAATTTAAAGTGGCTAAATAGACAGAGGAAACTCTCGCTAGCTGTCAGACAGGCCCCTGCATGGCAATTAGACAGAGGAAGCTCTCGCTAGCTGTCAGAAGGCCCCTGCATGGCAATTAGACAGAGGAAGCTCTCGCTAGCTGTCAGAAGGCCCCTGCATGGCAATGAGACAGAGGAAGCTCTCACTAGCTGTCAGACAGGCCCCTGCATGGCAATTAGACAGAAGAAGCTCTCGCTAGCTGTCAGAAGGCCCCTTTATGGCAATTAGACAGAGGAAGCTCTCGCTAGCTTTCAGACAGGCCCCTGCATGGCAATTAGACAGAGGAAACTCTCACAAGCTGTCAGACAGGCCCCTGCATGATTTGATTGGATTGGATTTATTAGGATCCCCAATTAGCCAATGTCAATGACGATAGCTAGTCTTACTGGGTTCCGACATACGGTACAACAAAAAATACATTACAGACAAAATACTTTAAAATGTAAATACATTTAAAGACATTAACCGTGTGTGTGTGCATCTATGTTACATGTAAATGTCAGTACATACACATAACAAGTAGGCCACATGGGGAGAGGACTTTTGCTGTGAGGTGTTGCTTTATTTGTTTTTTTAAACCAGGTTTGCTGTTCACTCGCTTCATATAAGAGGGAAGGGAGTTCCATGCACTCATGGCTCTGCATAATACTGTATGTTTCCTTGAATATCTTCTGGACCTGGGGACTGTGAAATGACCCCTGGTGCCATGTCTGGTGGGGTAAGTGTGTGTCAGTGCCGTGTGTAAGTTGACTATGCAAACAATTTGGAATTTTTAGCACATTAATGTTTCTTTAAAAAAAGAAGAATGGACAAAGTCAGTCTTTCCTCAACTCTTAGCCAAGAGAGACTGTTATGCATATTCTCTATTTTGGTTTGGTCAGGGCGTGAGTTGGGGTGGGCATTCTATGTTTTGTGTTTCTATGATTTTCTATTTCTATGTTTTGGCCGGGTATGGTTCTCAATCAGGGACAGCTGTCTATCGTTGTCTCTGATTGGGAACCATACTTAGGTAGCTCTTTTTTCCACCTGTGTTTGTGGGAAGTTGACTTTGTTTAGGGCACATAGCCTTTGAGCTTCACGGTTTGTTTTGTATGGTTTATTGTTTTTTGTCGGCGTCATTCTTAAATAAAGTAAAATGTAGGCTCACCCCGCTGCACCTTGGTCCCCATCCTTCAACAGCCGTGACAATAGTATTAATATTAGCCAGCTGATTACAATGAAGAGCAAGAAGTGCTGCTCTGTTCTGGGCCAGCTGCAGCTGCTGCACCTAGTTAGGTATTTCTTTGCAGAACTTGACCATATGACTGGACTATAATCAAGATACGATAAACTAGAGCCTGCAGCACTTTCTTTGTGGAGTGTGGTGTCAAAAAAGCAAAGCATCTCTTTATTACAGACACCCATTCCTAAACAGACTGCAACTGTTTGTTAAGTGTTTCAGTGACTTCATTAGCTGTGGTTGCTGATGTGTATATGGTTGGATTATCAGCATACATGGACACACATGCTTTGTTTAATGCCAGTGGCAGGTCATTGGTAAAAATAGTAAAGGGCCTAGAGATCTGCCTTGTGGTACACAACACTTTACATGTTTGACATTAGAGAAGCTTTCATTAAAGAAAACCCTCTGAGTTGTATTATATATGTAGCTCTGAATCCACAATATGGCAGAGGTTGAAAGTCATAACAAATAGGTTTTCTCAACAGCAGGTTATGGTAAATAATATCAAAGGCTGCACTGAAATCTAACACTATAGCTCCCACAATCTACTTATTATCAATTTCTTTCAACCAATCATCAGTCATTTCTGTCAGTGCAGTACATGTTGAGTGCACTTTTCTGTAAGCATGCTGAAAGTCTGTTGTTAATTTGTTTACAGAGAAGTAGCATTGCACTTGGTAAAACACAATTTTCTCCAACAGTTTTCCATGTGCTGGCAGCAAGCTGATAGTTATGCTGTTAGAATCAGTACAGGCTGCTTCACCACTCTTGGGAAGCGGAATTACTTTGGCTTCCCTCCAGGCCTGAGGACAAAGGCTTTCCTCTAGGCTCGGATTAAAGATTTGACAGATAGGAGTGGCTATAGTCAGCTACCATCCTCAGTAGCTCTCCATCTACGTTTTCAATGCCAGGAGGTTTGTCATTATTGATTGATAACAAAAAGAAATCCACCTCTCCCACACTAACTTTACAAAATTCCAACTTGCAATGCTTTTCTTTCATAATATATTTTTTTTATACATGACTACGATGGCTCACTGTTCATTGTTGGCATTTCCTTCCTAAGTCTGCCCTCTTTGCTAAAGAGGTAATCATTCAAATAGTTCGTTTTGGGATGAATAAGCCATCTGATTCGATGAAAGATGGATTTGAATTTCATTTAATTTCATAATTTCATTTAAAGTACTCCAAAGTACAGAATTCAACCACTGGTTACAGTAAGAAGTTTCCTCTTGAGCGGGCAGCTTGATGAAAACCAGTCACACATATTTTTTGAATACTGACTGTTAGCACTTGGTGACCTATAGCAACACCCCAAATGAAAAGGTTTCGATATACCAGGTGAACCTGCAACCGCAACACTTCAATAACACTTGACATAAGATATTCTCTAAGCATTACAGGGATATGGGTCTGCATATCGTTGATCTTGGCTTCGTAATAATTTCTTAATTTGCAGTAAGTCAGCCAATCAGATGTGCAGCCAGACTTACTGTACTAGCTACTCCTCTTTCAACCATACCGTTTTTCAATTCCTCATCAATCCATGGAGCCTTAACAGTTCTAGCAGGTGTATGTTTATCAATAATTGGAAGAAGCAATTTCAGAAATTCCTCAAGTGCAGCCTCTGTATGCTCCTTATTAATCACATCAGACCAACAAATATTTGCAACATCATCCATATAAGAGTCACAGCAAAATATTTTGTATGATCTCTAATTCACTATTTTAGGTCCAGTTTTTGGAACTTTGGCTTTCCTGGATATAGCCACTATATTGTGATCACTGCATCCAATGAGTATGGATATAGCTTTAGAACAAAGTTCTACATTATTAGTAAAAATGTGATCAAAACATGTGGATGATTGTGTTCCTGTAGTGTTTATTTTAAACACCCTGGTAGGTTGATTAATTACCTGAACCAGAATTCAACCACTGGTTACAGTAAGAAGTTTCCTCTTGAGCGGGCAGCTTGATGAAAACCAGTCACACATATTATTTGGATACTGACTGTTAGCACTTGGTGACCTATAGCAACACCCCAAATTAAAAGGTTCCGATATGCCAGGTGAACCTGCAACCGCAACACTTCAATAACACTTGACATAAGATCTTCTCTAAGCATTACAGGGAGATGGGTCTGCAAATATACAGAAACACCTACCCCATAAGCATTCCTGTCTCTTCTATAGATGTTACAGTATATCCTTGTATTGCTACTGCTGTATCATCAAATTAATTATCTAAGTGAGTCTCAGATATGGCTAATACATCAATGTTATCTGATGTTAGCAAGCTAATGATTTCATTAACCTTATTTCTAAGGCTACATATATTAATATGGGCTATTTTCAGTCCTTTCCTAGGTAACTTTTCAGAGATAATAATAATACGGAAAAGAGCAAACAAAGCAAGAGAAAGAAATATACATTCAGCCGTCCATTAATTAGTTGGTGTGTGTGCTGTGGGGTTGAAGCTACGAACCATAGGCTTGGCTCTCTCATCACTTGCAGGCTTTTGAGAGGGGTGGACAATGAGCCTGTCAAATCAGATGTAAGCAATGTCCCCACATGCTCATAGCAATGAGACATATGAAATGGGACAGAACCTCTGAACCTCTGGCCTGTCCATGGGCATCATCGATCATCAATAGTGGTCAGTAGTCGTACTATACAACCTACTCAACTTCAGTTGTTTGGCAACAGTGTAACAACAAGATGGACATTTTTGGGGAATAAGCTTTGACCAAGATATTCAATCTCAGGCTAGGGGGACTGTTGAAAACTAGAGAAGCAACGATGGATGATATGTTAGAGGAAGCTGTCCAAACAGTAGAGCTTTGCTTCACAGCTGTAAACACAGCTGATAGCCACATGACGGCTAACAGCTAAACTTTACTCTGCACATGATTCAAACCAAATGATTCACTGTGCTTCACTGCCGACTTAGGGGTGGACGTGAGGACTAACAGATACATCAACCCTGCTATATGTCTAAGGGATTAGTAGAGTAGTGACAACCTCATGGCTGATTCAAGGCTCTTTAAGGTCCCCATAAAATAACCAATAAATAATCCAGGATGCTTTATAACTGCTGTACATGTTTGTTTTTTTCACCTTCAACGTAATGACTGTCTTTGCTCCAGACTCCTCATTCCCTGAGTTATTGATCTCCTCTTAGCCCTGTTGTGTCCCGTGATCTCCAGAACTAACCTGGATGGAGCAGATTGATACGATCCATTTCAATTACCCAAGAATGATGTGCAGGCAAGCCAGGTGCGGCTATCGCCATCTCCCTCAGGATGGAAACCCATGTCAGCACATGCTTTGATGATGACAAAAGAGGGGAAAACATATTACATCAACACACAAAGGATCAGATAGCTGCATGAATAATTCATCAGTCAAACAACACAACGCTGTTAGGGGTTACAGTTGGTCATGCATGCTGTATGTATTGATTTGCATGAAAAAACATGCATCCCTCTGGTATACGGTATGTCCAGCACAGAGAGGGAGGGGAAGAGAGAGAGAGAGAGAGAGGGGAAGAGAGAGAGAAGAGAGATAAAGAGAGAGAGAAGGGAAGAGAGGAAGAGGGGGAAAGAAAGAGATGGGGAAGAGAGAGAGGAAAGAGAGAGAGAGAAAGAGAGGGGGGGAGAGAGCGACGGGAAGAGAGGGAGATGGGAAAAGAGAGAGATGCGGGAAGAGAGAGAGAAGAGAGAGAGAGAGAGAGAGAGGAAGGGGGGAAGAGAGAGAGAAAGAGAGCGAGAGAGAGGGGGGGAGAGAGAGAGAAGAGAGAGAAAGAGAGAGAGGGGGAAGAGAGAGAGAGAGGGGGGGAGAGAGAGAGAAGGGAAGAGAGGAAGAGGGGGAAAGAAAGAGATGGGGAAGAGAGAGAGAGAAAGAGAGAGAGAAAGAGGGGGGGAGAGAGAGAGCGACGGGAAGAGAGGGAGATGGGAAAAGAGAGAGATCCGGGAAGAGAGAGAGAGAGAGAGAAAGAGGGGGAAAGGGGAAAAGAGAGAGAGAGAGGGAGAGAGAGAGATGACAAAGCCCAGGTATGACTATGTCTGCGTCCCAAATGGCATCTTGTTTCCTTATGTAGTGCACTATGTTAGGAATAGGGTGCCATGTGGGATGCACCCTATGACTATGACCTCCACCTTTGTGCTGAGCATGAGAAGAATACATTACATGGGAGACAAAGTGGCCCTGAAAGTTAAAGACTGTGTCATGTTGAAATGTGACAGGGATATGGAGCTACAATAGGCTGAGCCTCTCATTTGGCACTGACTGACAGAGCTGTTCTATCTGGTGAGAGGATGAAAGGAGAGGAGGAGGAGAGCTGGGTGGCTGTGTGAATACCTGATGAGTTCTGATCGAATGTGGTTCAATCAAGGCGATGGCTTTCCATATGGGAACCACTTTGGTCATGTTAGAGCAGGCTGAAAGCCTCTCCTCTTCTGTTTGTCTTCTCTTCCTCTATCGCTCACTGTCTCTCTACTGCAGTCCCAGGAGAGCCACTAGTTCAACAAGGAATCCAGAGCTCATGGGATTCTGTCCTGAAGTAAACACTGAGGGGCTTAAAGGAAAGCTGCACCCGTTGATTTGGCATCGTTTTTTGTCTTGCTCCTCAAGAAATGCTGGCAGCCATGACAGAAGCCAAATGTGAGTTGACTTGGGGGTGTGGTTTGATGTAGGTGTTTATTTTCGGTGTGTGCTCTCCACCACCAAGACACACCCATCTGTCAGAACCTTACTAAGAGCTGTTACTCCCCACTCAATCACAACAAACCAACCTCCTGCAGATTGAGTTCAATCACTACAGGCAGATAGATGTATGGTGAGATGCCGGAGGAACTTTTGAATATGTCAGTAGCCTACAGAGTAATATGAGAAGAATGCAATTGCTGAAGTTATGTAGATATTCGAAACGAAATGTTTCAAACAATAAACAACCCTTAACATAATACTATAGCATCGGTGTTCTGCTAATATAACAATGTGTACCTTTCACCTTCCATTGTCATTCCCAGACGAAACAGATACTGTGCCTATCGGCATTTTGTCTGGTGGTAATGGGGCTACGTTGGCAAACATGTCAGAGTGGTCATACCTTCCTGTGTGGTGTCCCGTATAAAACAGGCATTCCCTGATCCTGGTGCAGAATACACAGGGTTTCTCCCTCCCCATATTGACTGATACCTGATCCTGGTGCAGAATACACAGGGTTTCTCCCTCCCCATATTGACTGATACCTGATCCTGGTGCAGAATACACAGAATAGACAGGTCTTTCTCAATTCAGAGACATCAGTATCAAGTCCCTCTGTCAGTCTGGTCTTCATCACATCATCTTGCAAGTCTCTATGTTGCTGGCTCCTTACATGTTTCTGTGAACACATGTTGTTCTATTACCAATGGCAGTTAGGATAGGTAATATCTGACACACAAACAGCTACTATGTTGGATTTTGAACTGGTCAGGTAAAACTTACCCAATTATGGTCTCCCCATCAAACGACCGAGGCTGGCGTCTGGCGAAACCTCTACAGTCCTCTCCATCTGTAGAAATAGATATAGTTGAGGCAGAGTTCAACAATGATGCATGGAATGAAAAGGGTGTTGCAAATATTGGACATTTCTGCTGTATTGTATTATTAGTTATCACCTTCAGTCGCACATTGTGGATGTGTTGAGTGCCTGGTCTCTCTCCATTCAGAGACGTCAGTATCAAGCCTGTCTGTCGGTCAGGACTCCATCACATCATCGCCAAGTGCTGGCACCATAGATGCATCTGTCCCTTACTTCCAGTGAAGGGAAATCTTAACGCTACTGCATACAATGACATTATAGAAGTTTCTGTACTTCCAACTTTGTGGCAACAGTTTGGGGAAGGCCCTCTCCTGTTTGAGCATGACAATTACCCCTGGGCCCAAAGCGAGGTCCATACCGAAATGATTTGTTGAGATCGGTGTGGAAGAACTTGACTGGCCTACACAGAGCCCTTACCTCAACCCCATTGAACATCCTTTGGGATGAATTGGAACGGCGACTGCGAGCCAGGCCTAATCGCCCAACATCAGTGCCCGACCTCACTAATGCTCTTGTGGCTGAATGGAAGCATGTCCCCTCAGCAATGTTACAACATCTAGTGGAAAGCCTTCCTAGAAGAGTGAAGGCTGTTATAGCAGCAATATTAAACCGCATGATTTTGGAATGAGATTTTCAACAAGCAGGTGTCCACATACTTTTGGTCATGTTGTGTAGCTAGATTTTCCATGAGAAACAGCAGAGGGAGGAAGGTGTGTGTGTATGGGTGTGTGTGTTATTAATCATGTGGGGTGATATGAATCCAGATGAAATTATCAGTGAGATGAATAACCTGCTGTACAACCATAGACAGGTGTTAATGAGCTACACATCTGTTAAGATCTATCCCCTGAGGTCTGTAGTCTCTGTGTTGTGTAGAGAGGAGCTGCTGCTGGCGGTGCTACTATCTGCTGCAGATAGCTCACTGTGATAGCTTTAGACCGCAGAGGGCATTGATTTTGCTTCCACTAATCCTGGGAGACCTGCTAGTAACAGGAGAGAGAGGCTGTGTTTAAAGAACTGCTCTCAATGCAGTGTTCCTGTCAAAGGACTCCAACCAGCTACTGTGTGTGCGCGTGTGTGTGCGCGTGTGTGTGCGCTTGTGTGTGTGTGTGTGTGCGTGTGTGTGTGTGTGGGTGTGTGCAAACACAGTTTGGGCTGAATCTTTGAGGCATGGAAACTACCATGTAGCCCACCGCTCTTGTTTGCTAATGTCTGCCCATCCGTCTCCCCAGGTAGACCCAATGCCTCTTTCCTCCCCATCCGTCTCCCCAGTTAGACCCAATGTCTCTTTCCTCCCCATCCGTCTCCCCAGTTAGACCCAATGCCTCTTTCCTCCCCATCTGTCTCCCCAGGTAGACCCAATGCCTCTTTCCTCCCCATCTGTCTCCCCAGGTAGACCCAATGCCTCTTTCCTCCCCATCCGTCTCCCCAGTTAGACCCAATGCCTCTTTCCTCACATCTGTCTCTCCAGGTAGACCCAATGCCTCTTTCCTCCCCATCCGTCTCCCCAGTTAGACCCAATGCCTCTTTCCTCACATCTGTCTCTCCAGGTAGACCCAATGCCTCTTTCCTCCCCATCCGTCTCCCCAGTTAGACCCAATGCCTCTTTCCTCCCCATCTGTCTCCCCAGGTAGACCCAATGCCTCTTTCCTCCCCATCTGTCTCCCCAGGTAGACCCAATGCCTCTTTCCTCCCCATCCGTCTCCCCAGTTAGACCCAATGCCTCTTTCCTCCCCATCCGTCTCCCCAGTTAGACCCAATGCCTCTTTCCTCCCCATCCGTCTCCCCAGTTAGACCCAATGCCTCTTTCCTCCCCATCCGTCTCCCCAGGTAGACCCAATGCCTCTTTCCTCCCCATCCGTCTCCCCAGTTAGACCCAATGCCTCTTTCCTCCCCATCTGTCTCCCCAGTTAGACCCAATGCCTCTTTCCTCCCCATCTGTCTCTCCAGGTAGACCCAATGCCTCTTTCCTCCCCATCTGTCTCCCCAGGTAGAACCAATACCTCTTTCCTCCCCATCCGTCTCCCCAGGTAGACCCAATGCCTCTTTCCTCCCCATCTGTCTCCCCAGGTAGACCCAATGCCTCTTTCCTCCCCATCTGTCTCCCCAGGTAGAACCAATACCTCTTTCCTCCCCATCCGTCTCCCCAGGTAGACCCAATGCCTCTTTCCTCCCCATCTGTCTCCCCAGGTAGACCCAATGCCTCTTTCCTCCCCATCTGTCTCCCCAGGTAGACCCAATGCCTCTTTCCTCCCCATCTGTCTCCCCAGGTAGACCCAATGCCTCTTTCCTCCCCATCCGTCTCCCCAGGTAGACCCAATGCCTCTTTCATTTTTTACATTTGACATTTTAGTCATTTAGCAGACGCTCTTATCCAGAGCGACTTACAGTAGAGTGCATACATTTTATTACATTTTACATTTTACATACTGAGACAAGGATATCCCTACCGGCCAAACCCTCCCTAACCCGGACGACGCTATGCCAATTGTGCATCGCCCCACGGACCTCCCGGTTGCGGCCGGCTGCGACAGAGCCTGGGCGCGAACCCAGCCCAGCCTGGGAGCGAACCCAGAGACTCTGGTGGCGCAGCTAGCACTGCAATGCAGTGCCCTAGACCACTGCGCCACCCGGGAGGTGGCGCAGGAGGTTTCCTCCCCATCTGTCTCCCCACTTAGACCCAATGCCTCTTTCCTCCCCATCTGTCTCCCCAGGTAGACCCAATGCCTCTTTCCTCCCCATCCGTCTCCCCAGGTAGACCCAATGCCTCTTTCCTCAACATCCATCTCCCAATTGCTGTAATGGGTTTACCATCTACACTGGGACAGTTGTTTCCCTGATTGCTCCAGGGTGTCAAAATCATAATCCACAATACAACAATACATATCATTTATTCCCCCTATCAACAGAGAGCTGCATGCTAGTTCTGTAAATAATCATGTTTTTTGCCCTGCAGATAGAGACAAGAAAAACTGCTGAGTTTGTATGGTAGCTGCTGTAAGCCGATTATTAAAACCCTTCAATCAGCCAAAGTAGCACACACATTCAGTTTCACACACACACACACACACACATAAACACATGCACACATGCGCACACACAAACACACACGCAGTCATACACACACAGTCACGCACACATTCAGGCAGGCACGCATGAATGTACACACAAACACAAACACAAAGAACACAGAACACACAGAACACACAACACAGAACACACACAACACATAACACAGGTACAGTTTAAGAAAGGAAAAGCTGAAGTATTAATCACTTCTTCTAATCAGAGACTCTGTTATGACAGGAAGACAGAGACTCTGTTATTACAGGAAGACAGAGACTCTGTTATGACAGGAAGACAGAGACTCTGTTATGACAGGAAGACAGAGACTCTTTTATGGCAAGAAGACAGAGACTCTGTTATGACAGGAAGACAGAGACTATGTTATTACAGGAAGACAGAGACTTTGTTATGACAGAGAGACAGGGACTCTGCTATGACAGGAAGACAGAGACTATTTTATGACAGGAAGACAGAAACTATGTTATGACAAGGAGACAGGGACTCTGTTATGACAGGAAGACAGAGACTCTGTCATGACAGGAAGACAGACTCTGTTATGACAGGAAGACAGAGACTCTGCTATGACAGGAAGACAGAGACTATTTTATGACAGGAAGACAGAGACTCTGTTATGACAGGAAGACAGATACTTATTTCAGGGAGACAGGGACTCTGTTATGACAGGAAGACAGAGACTCTGTTATGACAGGGAGACAGATACTCTGTTATGACAGGGAGACAGAGACTCTGTTATGACAGGGAGACAGAGACTCTGCTATGACAGGGAGACAGGGACTCTGTTATGACAGGGAGACAGGGACTCTGTTATGACAGGGAGACAGGGACTCTGTTATGACAGGGAGACAGGGGGAGACACAAAACTCAGTAGAACAGAGACTCAGAGCCTCGTATCCTCAATTTGAAAGAGCCTCAGAGCCTCATATCCTGGTCCTACAGACTCACATCATCCTGGGGGCTGTATGGGAAATGGATGTACTTAATTTCACCAGCTGTAAAATCTGTATCCAGGGTTAACGGTCCAGGCTACCCAGAGGGCATGGGGTGCAGTATTAATATTTGCACAGTTAACAATCCGGGCTTCACAGAGGGCATGTGGTGCAGTATTAATATATGCACGGTTAACAGTCTGGGCTTCCCAAAGGTCATGTGGAACAGTATTAATAGATGTATGTTTAACGTTCCGGGCTTCCCAGAGGGCATGTGGTGCGGTATAAATATATACATGTTTAACGTTCTGGGCTTCCCAGAGAGGATGTGGTGCAGTATTAATATCTGCAGGGTTATCGTTCCCGGGCTTCCCAGAGGACATGTGGTGCATTATTAATATATGCAGGGTTAACAGTCAGGGTTTCCCAAAGGGCATGTTGTGCAGTATTAACCTGTTTGGGGTGCAGCCCGACACCGGTACACTTATGACAACATCCAGCTCAAGTGCAGGGCGCGAAATTCAAAAGATATTTTTTTTTAATATTTAACTTTCACACATTAACAAGTCCAATACAGCATATGAAAGGTACACATCTTGTGAATCAAGCCAACATGTCCGATTTTTAAAATGTTTTACAGGGAAGACACAATATGTAAATCTATTAGCTAACCACGTTAGCAAAAGACACCACTTTTCTTACTCCATCAGTTTTTTACTCCATCAGTAGCTATCACAAATTCGACCAAATAAAGATATAAATAGCCACTAACCAAGAAACAACTTCATCAGATGACAGTCTGATAACATATTTATTGTATAGCATATGTTTTGTTAGAAAAATGTGCATATTTCAGGTATAAATCATAGTTTACATTGCAGCTACAGTCAGAAATTGCACCGAAAGCAGACAGAAAAATTACAGACACCAACGCCAAATAACTAAATACTCATCATAAAACATTTCTGAAAAATACATAGTGTACAGCAATTGAAAGACAGGCATCTTGTGATTCCAGACAATATTTCCGATTTATCAAGTGTTTTACAGCGAAAACACAATATAGCGTTATATTAGCGTAGCCACAATAGCCAGAAACACTTGGGCGCCGACGACCAGTTCACATGCACGACAGATATTAGAAATAGCATCATAAAATGTTTCTTACTTTTGGTGATCTTCCATCAGAATGTTGGACAAGGTGTCCTTTGTCCAGAACAGTCGTTGTTTGGATCTGGAACGGCAAATTTCCCTCTTGATTTAGCATGGGCACTTGCCAAGTGGCACGGATCTCTCCAACGTCAACAAAGTCAGAGAACGGAACACGGCAAAACTCCCGAAAAAATTTCAATAATCTGATTAAACTATATTGAAAAAACATACTTTACGATGATATGGTCACATGTATCAAATAAAATCTAAACCGGAGATGTTAGTCGTCCATAACGACAGCTAAACAGAAGGCAAATCCATGTCCCCTTTCGCGCGCTCCAGAAACAGGAAATGGACGGTCACGTCATACAAAGAGCTTTAATTCCACCTCAGACCAAGATAAACACGAAATTTCTTCTCTCACCGCCTCTTGACAACCAGGGGAAGGTGTATGAAGTGTACGTAGACTCTTACGTATCATGCCCATGTATAGGCAGGAAGTTGAACAGAGCATCGATTTCTGACATTCCACTTCCTGGTCAGGAAATGTGCTGCAGAATGAGTTCTGTTTCACTCAGAGAAATAATTAAAACGGTTTTAGAAACTAGAGAGTGTTTTCTATCCAATAGTAATAATAATATGCATATTGTACGAGCAAGAATTGAGTACGAGGCCGTTTGAAATGGGCACGATTTAACTGGCTACTCAATACTGCCCCTTGCAGCCATAAGAAGTTAATATATGCACGTTTAACGTTCTGGGCTTCTCAGAGGGCATGTGGTGCAGTATTAATATCTGCATGGTTAACAGTCCAGATATCCCAGAAGGCATGTGGTGCAGAATAAATAATGGGCATGGTTAACTGTCCCGGCTTCCCAGAGGGCATGTGGTGCAGAATTAATATCTGCACAGTAAACATTCCGGGCTTCACAGCGGGCATGTGGTGCAGAAATCATATCTACAGGGTTAACGTTACGGGCTTCCCAGAGGGCATGTGGTGCAGTATTAATATCTGCAGTGTTAACATTCCGGGCTTCCCAGAGGGCATGTGGTACAGTATTAATATCTGCTTGGTTAACGGTCCGGGCTTCACTGAGGGCATGTGGTGCAGTATTAAAATATGCACGGTTAACAGTCTGGGCTTCCCAAAGGTCATGTGGAACAGTATTAATAGATGTATGTTTAACGTTCCGGGCTACCCAGAGGGCATGTTGTGCGGTATAAATATATACATGTTTAACGTTCTGGGCTTCCCAGAGGGCATGTGGTGCGCTATAAACATATACATGTTTAATGTTCTGGGCTTCCCAGAGGGCATGTGGCGCGCTATAAATATATACATGTTTAATGTTCTGGGCTTCCCAGAGGGCATGTGGTGCGGTATAAATATATACATGTTTAACGTTCCGGGCTACCCAGAGGGCATGTTGTGCGGTATAAATATATACATGTTTAACGTTCTGGGCTTCCCAGAGGGCATGTGGTGCGCTATAAATATATACATGTTTAATGTTCTGGGCTTCCCAGAGGGCATGTGATACTGTATTAATATCTGCACGGTTAACGTTACGGGTTCACAGCGGGCATGTGATGCAGTATTAATATCTGCAGGGTTATCGTTCCCGGGCTTCCCAGAGGACATGTGGTGCATTATTAATATCTGCAGGGTTAACAGTCAGGGCTTCCCAAAGGGCATGTGGTACTGTATTAATATCTGCACGGTTAACGTTACGGGCTTCACAGTGGGCATGTGATGCAGTATTAATATCTGCACGGTAAACAGTCTGGGCTTCCCAAAGGGCATGTGGTGCAGTATTAATATCTGCACGGTTACCAGTCCAGGCTTCCCAGAGGGCATGTGGTGCAGTATTAATATCTGCAGGGTTATTGTTCCGGGCTTCCCAGAGGACATGTGGTGCAGTATTAATATCTGCATGGTTAACAGTCCAGGTTTCCCAGAAGGCATGTGGTGCAGTATTAATATGGGCATGGTTAACAGTCCCGGCTTCCCAGAGGGCTTGTGGTGCAGTATTAATATCTGCACTGTAAACATTCTGGGCTTCACAGCGGGCATGTGGTGCAGAAATCATATCTACAGGGTTAACGTTACGGGCTTCCCAGAGGGCATGTGGTGCAGTATTAATATCTGCAGTGTTAACATTCCGGGCTTCCCAGAGGGCATGTGGTACAGTATTAATATCTGCTTGGTTAACGGTCCGGGCTTCACTGAGGGCATGTGGTGCAGTATTAAAATATGCACGGTTAACAGTCTGGGCTTCCCAAAGGTCATGTGGAACAGTATTAATAGATGTATGTTTAACGTTCCGGGCTACCCAGAGGGCATGTTGTGCGGTATAAATATATACATGTTTAACGTTCTGGGCTTCCCAGAGGGCATGTGGTGCGCTATAAACATATACATGTTTAATGTTCTGGGCTTCCCAGAGGGCATGTGGCGCGCTATAAATATATACATGTTTAATGTTCTGGGCTTCCCAGAGGGCATGTGGTGCGGTATAAATATATACATGTTTAACGTTCCGGGCTACCCAGAGGGCATGTTGTGCGGTATAAATATATACATGTTTAACGTTCTGGGCTTCCCAGAGGGCATGTGGTGCGCTATAAATATATACATGTTTAATGTTCTGGGCTTCCCAGAGGGCATGTGATACTGTATTAATATCTGCACGGTTAACGTTACGGGTTCACAGCGGGCATGTGATGCAGTATTAATATCTGCAGGGTTATCGTTCCCGGGCTTCCCAGAGGACATGTGGTGCATTATTAATATCTGCAGGGTTAACAGTCAGGGCTTCCCAAAGGGCATGTGGTGCAGTATTAATATCTGCAGGGTTATTGTTCCGGGCTTCCCAGAGGACATGTGGTGCAGTATTAATATCTGCACTGTAAACATTCTGGGCTACACAGTGGGCATGTGGTGCAGAAATAATATCTGCAGGGTTAACGTTCCGGAATTCCCAGAGGGCATGTGGTAATGTATTGATATCTGCAGGGTTATCGTTCTGGGCTTCCCAGAGGACATGTGGTGCAGTTTTAATATGGCCATGGTAACAGTCCCGGCTTCCCAGAGAGCATGTGTTGCAGTATTAATATCTGCACTGTAAACAGTCTGGGCTTCCCAAAGGGCATGTGGTGCAGTATTAAAACTGTCCTACTGCTCCTTGCCTCACACACACTTTCACATATACACACACACACGCCCTCACTCACATATTCATACACACCCGCACTCAAGCATACATATATACACCAGTGGACGCTCCTCAGAGGAGGAAGGGGAGGACTATCCTCCTCAGTGAATTTCCTACAAATAAAAATAGTAACACTTTTGAAAAGTGACCCTTTTTAGATAAAACTATACTAAATATATTCACGTCACCAAATTATTTAGTCATACATACTGTTTTGCAATGAAGGTCTACAGTAACTTCAACAGCACTCTGTAGGGTAGCTTCATGGTGTAGCCGGAGAACAGCTAGCTTCTGTCCCCCTCTGGGTACATTGACTTTGGTTCTCACCCCATCCATAGACTTACACAGCAACTTCCAGAAGACGTCCTCCAACCAATCAGAGCTCTTGCAGCGTGAACTGACATGTTGTCCACCCAATGAAAGGATCAGAGAATTAATCTAGTTCTGAAAGCATAAGCTACAGCTAGCTACCACTGCAGTGAATATCATGTGGTGAGTATTTGACTCAAAGAGAGACAATGACAATAGTTTAACAGTTTTGAACAAATTAATTTCTTCCAAAATGAAGGAGAAGCAAGAAAGAGAGAGTGAGAGAGATATTTCGTCATTTATTTCACTTTTCACTTACTTAGTTAGCAAATGCAGCTGGCTAGGTAGTTTAGCCTACTCAAACACCCGGCTCAAACAGAGAGATGCTATGTTAGCTAGCTGGCTATGACTATCCAACACAACACTGGAACTCTTTCAAGTCAAGGTAAGCTTTTGGTTTTACAAATGTATTGCCCTGGGTCCCACCGGTGAACTTGCTAAACTGCTTGCTGAACTGCTTACTGACTGTACACTGTAAAGTTACTGCATGATTGTAGCGGGTTTACTAATTCATTGGTTCTATTAGCTATGTTGACTATGACATTACTTTAGCTAATATGGTGACTACGATGTAGGCTGTGTGTAGCGGTTATGACATGGTTTGGCTCGTAATGTTTTTTTTGGGTGGTCACATACAGCTGATGTATTGTGCATTGAAGTCCACAAGCAAAGGGAAAAGGTGAGGAGGAGAGCGCATAGATGCAAGAAGAAATACAACTTGGCTGCTATGAAAGTGAACTGTGTTTACGTGTGATCGGGGTGTATTCATTCTGCCATTTCTGTTGAAAAATGTTTCTGAAACGGAAGTAAATGGAACAAAACAGGGATAAACATACCTGAATTTGTCCAATAGAAACTCTCATTTGCAACTGTTGGACTAATGATTACACCCTAGATCAGCTAGATACAGGCAAGAGTTACATTGAACTGGGTGAATGGAATATGAATGACAGTCATCCAATATGCTATAATAGAAATAAGGCCATGCTCGTGAAAAAATATTAAATAAAAAAATCGACCTCAATCATCTTAAACGGTGCGCACCACCACTGATATAAACACACACATAGACGCGCGCTTGCACACATAAAGACACACACAGAGTAACAGACAGACAGACAGACAGACAGACAGACAGACAGACAGACAGACAGACAGACAGACAGACAGACAGACAGACAGACAGACAGACAGACAGACAGACAGACAGACAGACAGACAGACAGACAGACAGACAGACAGACAGACAGACAGACAGACAGACAGACAGACAGACTCATCCACATATCCATCTGTGTTAAAACGGTCCATTAAAAACAGTCCAATTAAAACGGTCCAAATAAAACGGTCCAATTAAAATGGTCCATTTAATACGGTCCAATTAAAACGGTCCAATTAAAATGGTCCATTCTCGCCTGTGCCTCTCGCCTTCTGCCAATATCCGATATGTCTTTGTCCTGGTAAATGTTCTTGTTACTTACAACCTCATGCTTATCATATTAGCCTACATTAGCTCAACCGTCCCGCGGGGGACCACCTGTGGTGGTTAACTTCTCTAGGATAGGGGGCAGCATTCGGAATTTTGGATGAAAAGCCTGCCCAAATTAAACTGCCTGATACTCAGGCCCAGAAGCTAAGATATGCATATTATTAGTAGATTGGGATGGAGAACACTCTGAAGTTTCTAAAACTGTTTGAATCATGTCTGTGAGTATAACAGAACTTATTTGGCACGCGAAACCCCGAGGACAAACCATTCAGAATTTCTTTTTTTGAGGTCACTCTCTTTTCAATGAGATTTCATTGGGAATCCAGATTTCTAATCGACTTTCTTGCAGTTCCTATCGCTTCCACTGGATGTCAACAGTCTTTAGAAATTGGTTGAGGTTTTTCCTTTGAGAAATGAAGAAGTAGCACTGTTCAGAACGAGGCTAGAGGGAAGTTTAATCTTTGTTAGAACGCGTTACACAGAGGCTAGCTACACATTTTTTGCCTCCGGTATTGAACACAGTATATCCCGTCTTAAATTTTATCGATTATTTACGTAAAAAAATACCTAAAGTTGTATTAGGAAGTAGTTTGAAATGTTTGGACAAAGCTTACAGGTAACTTTTGTAGTCATGTTGCGCGAGTTGGAACCTGTGTTTTTCTAGATCAAACGCGCCAAATAAATGGACATTTTGGATATATATCGACGGAATTAATCGAACAAAAGGACCATTTGTGATGTTTATGGGACATATTGGAGTGCCAACAGAAGAAGCTCGTCAAAGGTAAGGCATGAATTTACTTTATTTCTGCGTTTTGTGTCGCGCCTGGGGGGTTGAAATATGATGGTCTGTGTTTGTTTGCTGGGGTGCTGTTTTTAGAATCTGACACGTTGGCTGGATTCACAACAAGTGTAGCTTTAATTTGGTGTATTGCATGTGTGATTTCATGAAAGTTTCATTTTTATAGTAATTTATTTGAATTTGGCGCTCTGCATTTTCACTGGATGTTGTATGTAGCGTCCCACATATCCCAGAGAGGTTTTAATACTACGTTTTAAGGTCTGAGTACCACAATGCCTATTCCACCCATGCTCTACCAAGTTTTTCCAGCACACAGCTTTGACCTACTACAGTAGCTATGTTGGTATTGTGCTTCAAACTATGTGTAGGCAGGTTGCTTAGGATTCAAACCTTCTCAAACATGTTTGAGTTCAGTAGGACATGGGGAAGTTTTACTGATCAGTGTCGTTCATTCTCAAAGCCATCAAACCCAACTTCCATTAAAAACAAAAAAAATCTTCATTTGAGCCAGTTTTCTACAGAAGGAAAAGAATCCTGCAGCAACAGGACACATAAATTACTATGTGGATTATAATTAATGGACATTTTCGTAGGGGTTGATGCACTTTTCGTAAGAGAAAATTAAGTCTGAAATTTCAAAGTGGAAATTACAATCTTTTGAAGCTTTTTTAAACCTCAAATACACTACAAGTTTTACATTGTGATCGAATTAAGATCCTACATTTAGGCTCATTATGATGATAACATTATGATGATAACATGCAGAAGATAATATACATGTTTAGCTGTTTTATTAGAGGAAAAGGCAATATTAGCACATTAAGAAATAGATATGAGGGCAACAGTGCGTTTGTCTCATAAAAAAAGATCTGGTGTGGTTGTGAGAAGAATGGAGGGAAGACAGGCGGGTGGAGAGGATGAAAGAGAGGAGGGAAGGGAGGGAGGGAAGAGAGGGAGGGAGGGAAGAGACAGGGCATTCAGAGGGGGAAGATGGGGAGGCATAACAAATAGAAAGGAAAACAGCAAGGATGTCACGCGGGACTAAGTGGGTGAAGGAATCACACGCAGAGAGTTCCACTTGGGAAAAGTGCTCCTTTACTATAGCACACAAAAAATGATAAGCCCAAACATACAGGGCGCAGCGAACAACTTGAATAACCCAACACAGGGTGCCAAGTAAATAGTAAAAAATAATACACCTCTACCTAAAACACACACAAGTAACATAAAGACAATCCCGCACAAAACAAGGGCGGGTCTAACTACTAAATATAGGGAAGCTCATTAACCGAAAACAGAAACACAGGTGAAACTAATAAGACAAAACAAACAGACAAACGAAAAAGGGATCGGTGGCAGCTAGTAGGACGGTGACGACGACCGCCGAGCACCGCCCGAACAGGCAGGGGAGCCAACTTCGGCGGAAGTCGTGACAAAGGATAAATTAACTAGAGCAATGAAAACATTTCTTAGACTATTACAAATCTGTTTCATGTCAGTTTTATGTTGTATCATTCTGAACAATTTTTAAACATAAGTTAATCAGTGCAACAATGAGATACTGTACATACAGTTAAAGTCGGAAGTTTACATACACCTTAACCAAATGCATTTAAACTCAGTTCTTCACAATTCCTGACATTTAATCAGAGTAAAAATGCCCTGTATTAGGTCAGTTAGGATCACCACTTTATTTTAAGAATGTGAAATGTCAGAATAATTGAAGAGAAAATGATTTATTTCAGCTTTTATTTCTTTCATCACATTCCCAGTGGCTCAGAAGTTTACATACACTCAAATAGTATTTGGCAGCATTGTCTTTAAATTGTTTAACTTGGGTCAAACTTTTCGGGTGGCCTTCCACAAGCTTCCCACAATAAGTTGGGTGAATGTTAGCCAATTCCTCCTGACAGAGCTGGTGTAACTAAGTCTGGATGGTAGGCCTCCTTGGTCGCACATGCTTTTTCAGTTCTGCCCGCAAATTTTCTATAGGATTGAGGTCAGGGCTTTGTGATGGCCACTCTAATACCTTGACTTTGTTGTCCTTAAGCCATTTTGCCACAACTTTGGAAGTATGCTTGGGGTCATTGTCCATTTGGAAGACCCATTTGTGACCAAGCTTTAACTTCCTGACTGATGTCTTGAGATGTTGCTTCAATTTATCCACATCATTTTCCTCCCTCATGATGCTATCTATTTTGTGAAGGGCACCAGTCCCTCCTGCAGCAAAGCACCCCCACAACATGATGCTGCCACCCCGTGCATCACGGTTGGGATGGTGTTCTTCGGCTTGCAAGCGTCCCCCTTTTTCCTCCAAACATAACAATGGTCATTATGGCCAAACAGTTCTATTTTTGTTTCATCAGACAAGAGGACATCAGACAAAAGTACGATCTGTGTGCAGATGCAAAAAGTAGTCTGGCTTTTTTCTGGCGGTTTTGGAGCAGTAGCTTCTTCCTTGCTGAGCGGCCTTTCAGGTTATGTCGATATAGGACTCGTTTTACTGTGGATATAGATACTTTTGTACCTGTTTCCTCCAGCATCTTCACAAGGTCCTTTGCTGTTGTTCTGGGATTGATTTGCACTTTTTGCACCAAAGTACGTTCATCTCTAGGAGACAGAACGCGTCTCCTTCCTGAGCGGTATGACGGCTGCGTGGTCCCATGGTGTTTATACTTGCGTATTATTGTTTGTACAGATGAACGTGGTACCTTCAGGCATTTGGAAATTGCTCCCAAGGATGAACCAGACTTGTGGAGGTCTACAACTTTTGATTTTCTCATGATGTCAAGCAAAGAGGCACTGAGTTTGAAGGTAGGCCTTGAAATACATCCACAGGTATGCCTCCGATTGACACAAATGATGCCAATTAGCCTATCAGAAGCTTCCAAAGCCATGACATCATTTTCTGGAATTTTCCAAGCTGTTTAATTAAAGGCACAGTCAACTTAGTGTTTGTAAACTTCTGACCCACTGGAATTGTGATACAGTGAGTTATAAGTTAAATAATCTGTCTGTAAACAATTGTTTGAAAAATTACTTGTGTCATGCACAATGTAGATGTCCTAACTGACTTGCCAAAACTATAGTTTGTCAACAATACATTTGTGGAGTGGTTTAAAACGAGTTTTAATTACTTCAACATACGTGTATATAAACTTCCGACTTCAACTGTACATTGTTTACAGCTTACATACAGTACTGCAACAATCCATACTACTAACCTTCTTCCCCTGTCGTCTACTGTACGGATTCTACAGTAAAGAGCACATTGTTCGCCTTTGGGCGTGTTTTTGTGATCTTGAATTAAAGCTACAGTTTGTTGTCTGTGTGTGTATTTATTTTCACAGTGTTTTTTTATTTTGTTTTGGTTTTGACAAATACATTTTCCCAGAGAGTAATGGAAAACATCAGATGATCATTTATAACTCTTGGTGCTGCCCTAAAAATGGCATCCTCTCCTTTACCTCACCTCCCTGTATACTGTAGGTTCAGCCCTTCATCAAGGCCGGGCTTTGGTCTCATCTCTCCCCCACTGCTGCGGTGCCTTTTATTCACAAAGCTTCTCTCTCTAAAGCCTAGCCACCTTCCCAACAACATGCTGATGGCTTGGTTTGACTAGCTTAAATAAAGCATTGTGTTGTGAGGATAATATATATATATATATATATATATATATATATATATATATATATATATATATATATATATATATTGTTTTATTGTTTCTATTCTACTCCAGGAATCCTGGAAGATTATTTTGATCAGGATTATATTTGTAATTGATTCTCCCTACACACACGTACCACTAGAACACACACTGCTTAGATCAGGGATAGGCAACTGGCTCACCACGGATCAATTTCCCAAAATATTATTATTATAATTTGTTCATGATCAGTCGAGATCTTAACTTACTGTTGCTAGGTAGAATAGTAGAATACACAAAGTGCAATTTAGAAATGTGGTTGTGCATCAGCAGTTGTGTCAGTCACTGACAGTCACTCAATTAGCCCATGTCAGCAAACGTGTTTGATTTGTAAGTTAGTCGAGCCAACTATCTAATTACCGACTGGGGGGGCCCATTGATTTTGATAGTCACTCTCACCCAGATATCATATTAAAAACTGAAAACACCCTATGGCAAAATGTATAGAATTGCAGGAAATTAGCTGTGGATGTGTATAAATGTGGGTAAGCACACATACACATACACATCCATACACTACAGCCCCTCATGATGAGTTCAGATTTTTTGTGGCCCCCACCCCCATCAAAGTTACCCATCCCTGGCTTAGATAATCCTTGTGATTCACAGCATGGTGTCATGTTGTCGAGCTAGTCTTCACTCAAATCGCTGCTTTAAACATTTCAATTTAGAACAAAATCACCAGATAACGGTTCCACCCAACCATGGCTCACTCCCTCACCCCTAACAACATCTCCTATTGAGAGCATGCTCTGCTAGCTTCGTGTCCTCTCTTAAAGTCAGTGGCCACCGTTTTGATTAGTTACAACTGCAGCACAGCTCGGGGCTCTGTCAGAGTCAGCGTCCCAAATGGCAGCCTATACCCTTTATAGTGCACTGCTTTTGACCAGGGTGCATAGGGCTCTGATCAAAAGTATTGCACTATCTAGAGAATAGGGTACCATTTGGGACAACCCGTATCAGTGGGAAAGTAGACTATTAAGCCATCTAATTCAGCTGGCTGTGCTACAGGGGAATGGGGAGATGGTTGTTGGCTCCCACCCTCCCCAGCACAGGGAGGTCTCTGCCATTGACTCGGTATGACTCAAACCAATTTGTTGGACACAGCTTGGTGTCATTGTTCTGCTTCCTGGAAAACAAGTCAGGCCAGACTTATTTCTACTTCAAAGAGAAGCAACAACACATATTCAGTTTTCTCTAGATCAACAACACACATATTCAGTTTTCTCTAGAGCAAACTGAATATATGTGCTGTTGATCTAGAGCAAACTGAATATATGTGCTGTTGATCTAGAGCAAACTGAATATATGTGTTGTTGATCTAGAGCAAACTGAATATATGTGCGGTTGATCTAGATCAAACTGAATATATGTGTTGTTGATCTAGAGCAAACTGAATATATGTGCTGTTGATCTAGAGCAAACTGAATATATGTGTTGTTGATCTAGAGCAAACTGAATATATGTGTTGTTGATCTAGAGCAAACTGAATATATGTGTTGTTGATCTAGAGCAAACTGAATATATGTGCTGTTGATCTAGATCAAACTGAATATATGTGCTGTTGATCTAGATCAAACTGAATATATGTGCTGTTGATCTAGATCAAACTGAATATATGTGCTGTTGATCTAGATCAAACTGAATATATGTGCTGTTGATCTAGATCAAAATGAATATATGTGTTGTTGATCTAGATCAAACTGAATATATGTGCTGTTGATCTAGAGCAAACTGAATATATGTGCTGTTGATCTACAGCAAAGTGAATATAGGTATTGTTGATCTAGAACAGTGGTTCACAAACTTTTATAGTCCCGTACCTCTTCAAACATTCAACCTCCAGCTGCGTACCCCCTCCAGCACCAGGGTCAGCACACTCACAAAATGTTGTTTTTGCCATCATTGTAAGCCTGCCACACACACAATATACGATACATTTATTAAACATAAGAATGAGTTGTTGTCGTAACCCGGCTCGTGGGAAGTGACAAAGAGCTCTTATAGGACCAGGGCACAAATAATAATCAATAATTTTGCTCTTTATTTAGCCATCTTACATATAAAACCTTATTTGTTCATTAAAGATTGTGAATTACTCACCACAGGTTAATGAGAAGAGTGTGCTTGAAAGGATGCACATAACTCTGCAATGTTGGGTTGTATTGGAGTGAGTCTCAGTCTTAAATCATTTTCCACACACAGTCTGTGCCTGTATTTAGTTTTCATGCTAGTGAGGGCCGAGAATCCACTCTCACATAGGTACGTGGTTCCAAAGAGCATCAGTGTCTTAACAGCGCAATTGGTGTCAATGTGCAGCGGTTAGGACGGAGTCAGGCGCAGGACACAGAACTGAGTAGAAGACGTACTTTACTCGAAAAGAAACAACATCTCCACGCAGGGAAAACACACTTGCTCACAGAAGTCTTGAACAAACACGCACAAAACCATGTGGGAACTAGAGGGTTAAATGGGGAATAAATTATAACATAATGGGAACCAGGTGTGTACAATCAAGACAAAACAAATGGAAAAAGAAACGTAGATTGGTGGCAGTTAGAAAGCTGGTGACGACGACCGCCGAACGCCGCCCAACATGGAGAGGCACCAACTTCGGCGGAGGTCGTGACAATTGGCCATGGCAGGATACTCTGAACGCAGCCCAATCCAGAAATCTGTCAGTGTCTCCTGATTAAATACAATTTTCACAGAACCACTTGTTGCAATTTCGATGAGGCTCTCTTTTCAGATATCTGTAAGTGGACTGGAGGCAGGGCATGAAAGGGATATCAAATCCAGTTGTTTGTGTCATCCGTTTCGGGAAAGTACCTGCGCCATTGCGCACCCAACTCAATCAGGTGCTTCACTATTAGAGGCCGACCGATTATGATTTTTCGACGCCGATACCGATACCGATTATTAGAGTACCAAAAAAGCCGATACCGATTAATCGGCCGATTTTTATTTATTTATTTGTAATAATGACAATTACAACAATACTGAATGAACACTTCTTTTAACTTAATATAATACATCAATAAAATCAATTTAGCCTCAAATAAATAATGAAACATATTCAATTTGGTATAAATAATGCAAAAACAAAATGTTGGAGAAGAAAGAAAAAGTGCAATATGTGCCATGTAAGAAAGCTAACGTTTAAATTCCTTGCTCAGAACATGAGAACATATGAAAGCTGGTTGTTCCTTTTAACATGAGTCTTCAATATTCCCAGGTAAGAAGTTTTAGGTTGTAGTTATTATACGAATTATAGGACTATTTCTCTCTATACCATTTGTATTTCATTAACCTTTGACTATTGGATGTTCTTATAGGCACTTTAGTATTGCCAGTGTAACAGTATAGCTTCTCCTCGCTCCTACCTGGGCTCGAACCAGGAACACATCGACAACAGCCACCCTCGAAGCAGCGTTACCCATGCAGAGAAAGGGGAACAACCACTCCAAGTCTCAGAGCGAGTGACATTTGAAACGCTATTAGCGCGCACCCCGCTAACTAGCTAGCCATTTCACATCGGTTACACCAGCCTAATCTCGGGAGTTGATAGGCTTGAAGTCATAAACAGTGCAATGCTTGAAGCACAAAAACGAAGAGCTGCTGGCAAAACGCACGAAAGTGCTGTTTGAATGAATGCTTACGAGCCTGCTGCTGCCTACCATCGCTCAGTCAGACTGCTCTATCAAATCATAGACATCATTAGTTATAACATAATAACACACAGAAATACGAGCCTTAGGTCATTAATATGGTCGAATCCGGAAACAAGACGTTTATTCTTTCAGTGAAATACGGAACCGTTCCGTATTTTATCTAACGGGTGGCATCCATAAGTCTAAATATTCCTGTTACATTGCACAACCTTCAATGTTATGTCATAATTACGTAAAATTCTGGCAAATTAGGCAGCCCAAACTGTTGCATATACACTGACTCTGCGTGCAATGAACGCAAGAGAAGTGACACAATTTCACCTGGTTAATATTGCCTGCTAACCTGGATTTCTTTTAGCTAAATATGCAGGTTTAAAAATATATACTTCTGTGTATTGATTTTAAGAAAGACATTGATGTTTATGGTTAGGTACACATTGGAGCAACGATACGCACCGCATCGATTATATGCAACGCAGGAAACACTAGATAACTAGTAATATCATCAACCATGTGTAGTTAACTAGTGATTATGATTGATTGTTTGATTGTTTTTTATAAGATAAGTTTAATGCTAGCTAGCAACTTAACTTGGCTTACTGCATTCGCGTAACAGGCAGGCTCCTTGTGGAGTGCAATGTAATCAGGTGGTTAGAGCGTTGGACTAGTTAACTGTAAGGTTGCAAGATTGAATCCCCCAAGCTGACAAGGTAAAAATCTGTCGTTCTGCCCCTGAACGAGGCAGTTAACCCACCGTTCCTAGGCCGTCATTGAAAATAAGAATGTGTTCTTAACTGACTTGGCTAGTTAAAAAAATATGAAATAAAAGTGTAAAAAAAATATATATATATATAAAAAAATTTTAGCGGCCAAATCGGTGTCCAAAAATACCGATTTCCGATTGTTATGATAACTTGAAATCGGCCCTAATTAATCGGCCATTCCAATTAATCGGTCGACCTCTATTCACTATATCACATTTGACATTGAAGCTTAAGTTCATTTGCACACAAAAAAATCATACAATGATGGAAAAACCTGTATATTGTCCTTGTTAATGCAGACAGAAAATAGCTCCAACTTCTTAATCATAGCCTCAATTTTGTCACGCACATTGAATATAGTTGCGGAGAGTCAGATCATTCAGGCGAGAAAAAACATCACCCAGATAGGCCAGTCCTGTGAGAAACTTGTCATCAAATCAAATCAAATATATTTATATAGCCCTTCGTACATCAGCTGATATCTCAAAGTGCTGTACAGAAACCCAGCCTAAAACCCCAAACAGCAAGCAATGCAGGTGTAGAAGCACGGTGGCTAGGAAAAACTCCCTAGTATGGCCAAAACCTAGGAAGAAACCTAGAGAAGAACCAGGCTACGAGGGGTGGCCAGTCCTCTTCTGGCTGTGCCGGGTGGAGATTATAACAGAACATGGCCAAGATGTTCAAATGTTCATAAATGACCAGCATGGTCAAATAATAATAATCACAGTAGTTGTCGAGGGTGCAGCACCTCAGGAGTAAATGTCAGTTGGCTTTTCATAGCCGATCATTAAGAGTATCTCTACCGCTCCTGCGGTCACTAGAGAGTTGAAAACAGCAGGTCTGGGACAGGTAGCACGTCCAGTGAACAGGTCAGGGTTCCATAACCGCAGGCAGAACAGTTGGCCAGGTGGACTGGGGACAGGTGGACTGGGGACAGCAAGGAGTCATCATGTCAGGTCGTCCTGAGGCATGGTCCTAGGGCTCAGGTCCTCCGAGAGAGAGAAAGAAAGAGAGAAAGAGAGAATTAGAGAGAGCATACTTAAATTCACACAGGACACCGGATAAGACAGGACAAGTACTCCAGATATAACAAACTGACCCTAGCCCGCCGACACATAAACGAATGCAGCATAAATACTGGAGGCTGAGACAGGAGGGGTCAGGAGACACTGTGGCCACATCCGATGATACCCCCGGACAGGGCCAAACAGGAAGGATATAACCCCACCCACTTTGCCAAGGCACAGCCCCCACACCACTAGAGGGATATCATCATGCAAGCGGTCAGACAAGTGAAAATTGTGGTCAGTAAAGAAAACTATAAGCTTGTCTCTCAATTTTAAAAAAACGTGTCAATACTTTGCCCCTTGATAACCAGGGCACTTCTGTATGTTGTAAAAGCATTACATGGTCGCTGCCCATATCATTGCATAGTGCAGAAAATACACAACAGTTCAGGGGCCTTGCTTTAACAAAGTTAACCATTTTCACTGTAGTGTCTAAAACGTCTTTCAAGCTGTCAGGCATTCCCTTGGTAGCAAGAGCCTCTCGGTGGATGCTGCAGTGTACCCAAGTGGCGTCGGGAGCATCTGCTTGCACGCGTGTTACCACTCCACTATGTCTCCCTGTCATGGTGCCATCAGTACAGATACCAACACATCTTGACCACCAAAGTCCATTTGATGTCACAAAGCTGTCCAGTACTTTAAAAATATCCTCTCCTGTTGTCCTGGTTTCCAGTGGTTTGCAGAAGAAGATGTCTTCCTTAATTGACCCCCATAAACATAACGGACATATACCAGGAGCTGTGCCAGGCCCGCCACGTCTGTTGACTCATCCAGCTTTTGTAATGATAGGCAGCACTATCTTGGCCAGGACACTCTTGAAAAATAGATTTTAAATCTCAATGAGCCCTTCCTGGTTAAATAAAGGTTAAATAAAAATAAATAAAAAAATATAAAAATGTAGGATTACAGGGACTCTCCACAACATTTAATGTGCAGGTCAAATTGAGGGTATGATTAAGAAGTTGGAGCTCTTCTCTGTCTGCATTAACAAGGACAATACACAGGTCTTTCCATCGTTGTATGATTTTTTGTGTGCAAATTAACTCAAGCTTACGGACAATGTCAAATGTGATATAGCGAAGCACCTGATTGAGTTGGGTGCGCAATTACGCAGGTACTTTCCCGAAACGGATGACACAAACAACTGGATTTGATATCCCTTTTATGCCCTGCCTCCAGTCCACTTACCGATATCTGAAAAGAGAGCCTCATCGTAATTGCAACAAGCGGTTCTGTGAAAATGGAATTTAATCAGAAGCCTCTTCCAGATTTCTGGATTGGGCTGCGTTCAGAGTATCCTACCCTTGGCAAATCGCACTGTTAAGACACTGATGCCCTTTGCAACCATGTAAATATGTGAGAGTGGATTCTCAGCTCTCACTAGCATGAAAACTAAATACAGGCACAGACTGTGTGTGGGAAATTATTTAAGTCTGAGACTCTCTCCAATACAACCCGACATTGCAGAGTTATGTGCATCCTTTCAAGCACACCCTTCTCAATAACTTGTGGTGAGTTATTGACACTTTTTAATGAACAAATACAGTTGTATTTGTAAGATGGCTAAATAAAGAGCAAAATTATTGATTATTATCATTTGTGCCCTGGTCCTATAAGAGCTCTTTGTCACTTCTCACGAGCCGGGTTGTGACAAAATCTCACACTCATTCTTATGTTTAATAAATGTATTGTGTGTGGCAGGCTTACAAATGATGGCAAAAAACAACATTTGAGAGTGCGCTGACCCAGGTGCTAGAGGGGGTACGCAGCTGGAGGATGAATGTTTGAAGGATTACGAGACTATAAAAAGTTTGGGAACCACTGCTCTAGATCAACAATACCTATATTCACTTTGCTGTAGATCAACAATACCTATATTCACTTTGCTCTAGATCAACAACACATATATTCACTTTGCTTTCGATTAGAAATAGGGAACCTACTTTCCCGGCCAGCGCATGTTCTTCATTCGTACAAATGTGTTCACACACACGGGGGACTGCATACACACAATATTACACAAAGTCTCTCTCTCTCTCTCTCTCACACACACACACACACACACACACACACACACACACACACACACACACACACACACACACACACACACACACACACACACACACACACACACACACACACACACACACACACACACACACACACACACACACACACACACACACACACACTCAGAGGCACACGCACAGACCCAGTGTGTCCTCTAAGAAGGCTGGAGGAGGAGAGGAGAAACTGCAGGTGCAGAATCTCCTCTGTGGTTCTGGTTTGTCTTGTTCCTCACAGAGGCTCCCTGAGGGAAACATTATGCAGAAGTACTTTGGGTATTTGCTCTCTTTTCTCTTGTTTTACTCTCTCTTTCTCTCTCTGTTTCTTTCTCTCCTCTTTCTTACCAACTCTCTCTCTCTTTCTCCCTGTCTCCATCTCTTTCTACTCTCTCTCTCTCTCTTTCTCTCTTTCTCTCTCTCTCTCTTCATCTCTGTTTTTGCTGGCAGATTTCTGGCTCTATTTGTCTGGACATGTATGTGATGTGTCTGGTTGTGTATGCAGTATGGATCTATTGTACCTGTTATATTCCACTGCTGTAGTTTACTGTATAAATTACCATTCTTTTGTCAGATTATCCTGGGAAGTGTTCAATGCTTTTCAAGGTGGATACCAACATATATAAACAAGAATTTAGCATAAAGAACTGAGTTGTTCTCGTTTCAAAAATATATATAATAATCTCTCATTCAAATATTTTGGTGACTGGATTTGGTAACAGATGCAAAATAAAAAGTCATTTTAAATTACTTCTAACATTAATTATGAGTTTTTTAATTATAATAATCTTGGATTAGCTGTCACCTGAAACAGTAGTGTAATGTTCATGTTGATAATGAACATCTTGGAAAGCTTTTCCCTGAAGGGCTGCATACATTTACCCATGCTGCACTGCAAGGCGTTGTCAACCATATGGCGCATTTCAAAAGCAAATACAATGACTGGGAACAAGATGTATGTTTTCTACATGAAATAGATACATGGGTATTCATAACTTTTTTCGGGGTACTGCGATGCAGTAAAAAAAAAAGTGAAAAATTCAGAGAAGGGGGCCCTGTATTTGGCTGTCAGCCTAGCATATGACAGATTTCTGGCTATTTTCCTGAGATGTATTAACAGCAGATTGAGCTTATCAGCATGACCCAGATAGATGAGGTACAAATGTTGCAGAGGTTGGTCCTATTTAAAATGCTTCACTATAAAGGGACACATCAGGCTCCCCGGAGACAGCCGGTGTACAATCCTAAGGTCCCATCCACATTACAATTCCACCTAGCCTCAAGGAATGTGCTGCCGTTCCTAATATTGGAACACTGTTCTGAGTTGTAAGGCATGAATGATTCAGTGACTACATGACAAATATAGGAGAATTGACTGTGATGCTAACCTGCTCTAATTGATCTTACAGCCAGCCTGATCAAACATCCAACCATGTAGTTGAAATGTTGCATGTTTACAGTTAACTTTGCCTGTCGTAGAAAATTTTGTTCTGACTGACTGACTGACTGACTGACTGGGTGTAACGGTCCTGACCTGTTTTATGTTGTTTTTGTATGTGTTTAGGTCAGGGCATGTGTTTTGGGTGGGCAGTCTATGTTATCTGTTTCTATGTTGGTTTTGGTTGCCTGGTATGGCTCTTAATTAGAGGCAGGTGTTTTGCGTTCTCCTCTAATTAAGAGTCATATTTAGGTAGGGTGTTCTCACTGTTTGTTTGTGGGTGATTGTCTCCTGTGTCGTCGAATGTATGTACCATACGGGACTGTTTGGCTGTTCGTTTATTTTGATGTCGTCTGTTTCCTGTCCGTGAGTTTACGTTTAGTTATGTAAGTTTATGTTCAGGTTTCGTCAACGTCGTTTTCTTGTTTTGTATATTTGAAAGTGTTTTGTTTCGTGTTGCCGTCGTTTATAATAAAAAGATGGCTTATTTCCCGAATGCTGCATTTTGGTCTGATGATCCTTCTCTCCTCTCCTCGTCCGAGGATGAGGAGATCGACAGCCCTTACAGAATCACCCACCACGCTAAGACCAAGCGGCAAGGGAATGCTCAACAGAGCAACAAGGACTCCTGGACTTGGGAGGAGATCCTGGACGGTAGAGGACCTTGGGCTCAGCCAGGGGAATATCGCCGTCCCAAGGAGGAGTTGGAAGCAGCGAAGGCTGAGAGGCGCTGGTATGAGGAGGCAGCGCGACGACGCGGTTGGGAGCCCGTGAGTCAGACCCAAAAATTTCTTGGGGGGGGGCACACGAGGAGTGTGGCAAAGCCGGGTAGGATACCCGAGCCAACTCCCCGTGCTTACCGTGGAGGTAGAAGGCGTCGTACTGGTAAGACACCGTGTTATGCGGTAAAACGCACGGTGTCCCCAGTACGCGTGCTTAGCCCAGTGCGGGCTATTCCACCTTGCCGCACTGGGAGGGCTAGGTTGGGCATCGAGCCGGATGCCATGAAGCCGGCCCAACGTATCTGGCCTCCAGTACGTCTCCTCGGGCCGGCGTACATGGCACCAGCCTTACAGGTGGTGTCCCCGGTTCGCCTGCATAGCCCAGTGCGGGCTATTCCACCTCGCCGCACTGGCAGGGCTACGGGGACCATTCAACCTGGTAGGGTTGGGGAGGCTCGGTGCTCAAGAGCACGTGTCCTCCTTCACGGTCCGGTAGACCCGGTGCCACCTCCATGTACCGGTCCTCCGGTGGCAGCCCCCCGTACCAGGCTGTCTCTCCGGGTTCTCTCTCCAGCTGTTTCCTCCTCTCCAGCGCAGCCAGTGCCTAGACCACGCACCAGGCTGTCTCTCCTTCTCCTTCCTACAGAGCCGTCCTGCCATGACCAGCCAGAGCCGTCCTGCCATGACCAGCCAGAGCCGTCCTGCCATGACCTGCCAGAGCCGTCCTGCCATGACCTGCCAGAGCCGTCCTGCCATGACCTGCCAGAGCCGTCCAGCCGGGACCTGCCAGAGCCGTCCAGCCGGGGCCTGCCAGAGCCGTCCAGCCGGGACCTGCCAGAGCCGTCCAGCCGGGACCTGCCAGAGCCGTCCAGCCGGGACCTGCCAGAGCCGTCCAGCCGGGACCTGCCAGAGCCGTCCAGCCGGGACCTGCCAGAGCCGTCCAGCCGGGACCTGCCAGAGCCGTCCAGCCGGGACCTGCCAGAGCCGTCCAGCCGGGACCTGCCAGAGCCGTCCAGCCGGGACCTGCCAGAGCCGTCCAGCCGGGACCTGCCAGAGCCGTCCAGCCGGGACCTGCCAGAGCCGTCCAGCCGGGACCTGCCAGAGTCCGTCCAGCCGGGACCTGCCAGAGTCCGTCCAGCCGGGACCTGCCAGAGTCCCTCAGCCGGGACCTGCCAGAGTCCCTCAGCCGGGACCTGCCAGAGTCCCTCAGCCGGGACCTGCCAGAGTCCCTCAGCCGGGACCTGCCAGAGTCCCTCAGCCGGGACCTGCCAGAGTCCCTCAGCCGGGACCTGCCAGAGTCCCTCAGCCGGGACCTGCCAGAGTCCCTCAGCCGGGACCTGCCCTTTGTCCCGGTGCTGCCCCTTGTCCCGGTGCTGCCCCTTGTCCCGGTGCTGCCCCTTGTCCCGGTGCTGCCCCTTGTCCCGGTGCTGCCCCTTGTTCCGGTGCTGCCCCTTGTCCCGGTGCTGCCCCTTGTCCCGGTGCTACCCCTTGTCCCGGTGCTACCCCTTGTCCCGGTGCTACCCCTTGTCCCGGTGCTGCCCCTTGTCCCGGTGCTGCCCCTTGTCCCGGTGCTGCCCCTTGTCCCGGTGCTGCCCCTTCTCCCGGTGCTGGCTGTTTATTTAGGGGATGTTAGTTTTAGGGTGGTCATTGGAAGGGGAAGACAGAAGCGGGGAGTGACTATGGTGGTGTGGGGACAGCGTCCAGAGCCGGAGCCACCACCGTGGTCAACTGCCCACCCAGACCCTCCCCTGGACTTTGTGCTGGTGCGCCCGGCGTTCGCACCTTGAGGGGGGGGTTCTGTAACGGTCCTGACCTGTTTTATGTTGTTTTTGTATGTGTTTAGGTCAGGGCATGTGTTTTGGGTGGGCAGTCTATGTTATCTGTTTCTATGTTGGTTTTGGTTGCCTGGTATGGCTCTTAATTAGAGGCAGGTGTTTTGCGTTCTCCTCTAATTAAGAGTCATATTTAGGTAGGGTGTTCTCACTGTTTGTTTGTGGGTGATTGTCTCCTGTGTCGTCGAATGTATGTACCATACGGGACTGTTTGGCTGTTCGTTTATTTTGATGTCGTCTGTTTCCTGTCCGTGAGTGAACGTTTAGTTATGTAAGTTTATGTTCAGGTTTCGTCAACGTCGTTTTCTTGTTTTGTATATTTGAAAGTGTTTTGTTTCGTGTTGCCGTCGTTTATAATAAAAAGATGGCTTATTTCCCGAATGCTGCATTTTGGTCTGATGATCCTTCTCTCCTCTCCTCGTCCGAGGATGAGGAGATCGACAGCCCTTACACTGGGCCCAATTTCACGCCATATGTATTGAATTTATAATAAATCATAAAGTTGAAAAGGTAAAACATTATATTTTCGAAGGAGGGTTAAATAATGGATGTTGAAATAAATAAATAAAATAATAGCAAAATGTATAGAATTATAAAGAAAACTAATGATATCAAATCTTGCAAGCAAATTATTTATTTTTTTTACATTTTGAAAACGACTGCCAAAATTGCTAAAAGTTAAACTTTCCCATCAACCAATCCTGTTAAATCCATTTAGCCTATGCTCTTGCCTGCATTTAGTACATTTTGGTTACGCTACACGTATCTTTGCTTTCCATGTCTTTTTCTTTGATTTCACTGCCAGTTTCTTCTATTGCAAGTTTTGGCAATTTTCTTCCCGTGAAGGGGTTTGGAGGGAGGCGTAGACAATGAGTCTCCATTGGTCCACTAGTTTTGGAGTGACGGTTCATCTTAACCTAATCAATGAGGAACCAATGTTGTCTGTGCCCAATAATGTCTGTACCATGTTTTGTGCTGCTACCATGTTGTGGTAAAACAAAATCAAACAAAACCACAAACATACATCTAAATATGTCCACGTCTACCCGTGGAGTTATTACAATTAGAAACATTATTTTACAAGTCCATTGGGTTGGTGAAAAATGTCACATTTCTGTGAAGCTGAGCTCCCTCTGGTAATTAAAGGTAATGACTACCATGTTGCTGTTATGTTGTGTTGCTACAATACTGTGTTGTCATGTGTTGCTGCCTTGCTATCTTGTTGTCATAGGTCTCTCTTTATGTAATGGTGTGTTGTCTCTCTTGTTATGATGTGTGTTTTGTCCAATATTTATATTGTACTTACTTTTTATTTTTAATCCCAGACCCCCATCCCAGCAGGAGGCCATTTGCCTTTTGGGTGTAGGTGTCATTGTACATAAGAAACTGACTTGCCTAGTTAAATAAAGGTTAAATGAATAAAAATAAAAATGAACATGATAGGCTTTTTCTCTATTGGCTACTTAATCAGAAGGTCTGATGTCACCACTATATGCAAAATCTTTCCCTGTACCTGCATGTTCTAAACATGGTGAACCAGTTACCAAAACCTGCCCCGGACTTGGGCAACAGGTAAGTCATATGTTTAACAAAGTAGTTACATGGATTGTCATTAAATGTATTAGATAGACATGCTTCTAATGTCCTTACATTATTGACCCGTGACAATTTTGAAGTACATACGTTTATTTGGCAGGCTTTGGTGTCAGACTAGCTAGCCAAATGGAATGAAATTGTCACTCCCTGACCTTAGAGATCCTTTTTATGTCTCTATTTTGGTTTGGTCAGGGTGTGAGTTGGGGTGGGCATTCTATGTTTTGTGTTCTATGTTTTCTATTTCTGTGTGTTTGGCCAGGTGTGGTTCTCAATCAGAGGCAGCTGTCTATCGTTGTCTCTGATTGAGAACCATACTTAGGTAGCCTTGTGGGTAATTATTTTCCATGTGTGTTTGTGTGCACCGCGGTTGCGTCACGGTCTTTGCTGTTTGTTTTTTGGTTGTTTCACTTTCATTAAAAGATGTGGAACTACATGCACGCTGCGCCTTAGTCGATTTATGACAGGGAGTTTGAGGATAGCGAGCGTGACAGAAATACAAGACTGCATGCCTGTAACGTTACAGCTACCCACTGTCAACCGTAGTGAAAGGTTTGTCCGTATGTTTGCCCAGAATAAATGAATGAATGAGTGAGTGAATGAGCGTGAGTGAGTGAGTGAGTGAGTGAGTGAGTGAGTGAGTGAGTGCGTGCGCGCACGTATGACAGAGTGAGATAAAACAGAAACAACCCTAAATAGCTATTCCCATAACAATACCTGAAGCCTAGACCCAATCTTTCCTGATACCAGCTGGATGGTTGACATCATTTCAAATGACAATTTTCCACATTTCAAATTACCGTCGTCACAGGCGATAGGGAGCCACATTATGGAGATGATCCTGTACAGGTTGAGTTCCAACACCTTCCTCTAGATCTTGTTTACTTACAGTTTATCTGCACCAACAAGATTATATTTAGCAGCTCACTAGCAATTCAAGTAGACTTGCCTCAAGAGGTAGTGCAGGGTCTGTGTAGCCTAGTCAGTGCTGAAATGGAAGAAAGATGTGCCCCATCAATTGTTGTTGATGAGTTGGGTGAAATGGATCTGCCTGTACCTTGCATCGCCAAACTGCTTGGCATCTCAACACAAACTGTTCAACGCAGAATGTAGGAATACAGTATCGCGGTGGGGGGAACATACAACCAAATGACAGATGAGGAGCTGGGCAATGTGGTGGCCACAATTATGACAAGTTTACCACAATTAAGCTACAGGATGGTGAGAGGATGTCTGAAAGCACTAGGTCATCGAGTCCAGTGGATTTGAGTGTGGGACTTAATGCATCGTGTCGATGCTGCAGGAATACAGGAAATATTGGCACAACTTGGATGTGTTGTCAGAAGAACATACTCTGTTTGGGGTCCTCTTTCCTTCATACATGTGGACACCAACCACAAATTGATCAGGTAAACTTAGACCATCTTAATCTTAGGGGTACACATTTAGTCATGTAACTCATTGCCCATTCAATGCTGCGTCTTTTATATTTCACCACAAGATGGCTGATGTGGCAAGTATACAAAACGGTCTTTCAACAGATATGGGTTTGTAATATTTGGTGGCATAGACGGCTTCTCAAGAAAGGTAGCCGATTGATTTCCAATGGTATTTGAAATTGGTAATGACTCAATGTGCGTAATCCAATGCTTTCTATTCAAAATGGGTTTGAATTATACAACAGCTGTTTTATATACATGTGTTATTTTTTTGTATTACACAATCAGTTTCATAATGATATCATATAGATCGTGTACCTGGGTGCAGCAACCAACAACAAAGCATCAAAGCATCAACTGATCAGGAATTTGTTTGTATATGGACACCGTTGGTTGCTTTGTAGTATATGGTCTTGAATCAGACCATATGCCAGGTCTGACTGAGGCCTTGTCTTTCAAGACAAAAATATATTTATGTTGATCAAGTTTCATACACCACATAGAGGACAGTGATTGATTTAAACCTTGAATTATGATGAACAGTTGCCTTGATTATAACCCTAGTGTCTGTGTCTGTCTGTCAACATCTAGGGCAAGGCTTGGAGAATGTGGACATCGCAAGATGCATGTTTCATGTTTGTGGTTGTGGCAGGGGAAGCTTTATCTCCACTATTCGTGTGTGTGCTGAATACATAGAGTATAACCCCATTTATTACAATTTGACTGGTACTATACTTTCTGAAGTATAGTTAGGCAGGTGGCCTACACTTAAGTCCTGTATACCCCCCCACACAACACCTGCTTAAGTCCCGTATACCCCCCCCCACACAACACCTGCTTAAGTCCCATGTACCCCCCCACACAACACCTGCTTAAGTCCCGTGTACACACTCTCCCTCCCACACAACACCTGCTTAAGTCCCGTGTACACACTCTCCCTCCCACACAACACCTGCTTAAGTCCCGTGTACACACTCTCCCTCCCACACAACACCTGCTTAAGTCCCGTGTACACACTCTCCCTCCCACACAACACCTGCTTAAGTCCCGTGTACACACTCTCCCTCCCACACAACACCTGCTTAAGTCCCGTGTACACACTCTCCCTCCCACACAACACCTGCTCACTCACTCACACAGACACATCCCACTATTGTTCCTTCTTAAAGCCCTACCCTCCTTGTTTCATGTTTTGGTTTCTTCCTGTTTTTATTCTGCCGTTGTTACATGCAGATCCAGACGCATAGTTCACGTGCACACGCTGAATGTCATTTGATTTTAACTTGTAATTCCCATAATCAATTGATTATAATCCCTGCACTGAGTAGAGAAGACAAGCTGTGCTGTTTCATGCACAATTGGTATCTGAATGTGGGAGTGCCTTATTCAAACAAGGAGTTTGTTCCACATGGTGCGATCTTTTTGCTGGTAGAATTCATTATGCGAGAAATGTCAGTGGAGACGCTTTTGTGCGCAAATATTGATATAATAACCATCATATCGAAGTAAAATTAGTCACGCTATGATACAGTATGCTGTGTGGTCCTCCCACTATGCCTCAGGAAACCATGCAGTTTATTAGGCAACAGATTAAATAAATTCTGAACTTCACAGCATGGTGAAAGTGCACAGCAATCTTGATGCAAATTTGTAATAAATATTTAGGGTCTTATTCTGGTGACATGACGATTGATACTTGGCTGCCGTTTGACAAATATAAATATATTATCCATAATAATCTCATCATGTAAACTAGTCTAGCTGTACAGCCTACAGTGCGTAAAGCTGTTGTATTTTAGCTAGAGAGCTCGTGTCAAGACCAGAGTGGGCACATTTGCTATTTAACGCAACAGTTTTTGTGACAAAACTATGCGTAGACTTGAAAATGCAAGGAATTTTGTGTCCACTACGTCAACACGCATTGATTTTGTATCTTCTACAAGTCCGTTTGGTGGAAACACCACTGATGAGAAGATTTGCATATTTTCTTTATGCTTATTTTTTTTTATATTTGCATGAAATCTATCGTCAGTTGGATGGAAACCTAGCTATAGAATCCAATGTCAATTCAATCTCTCACATGCAACTAAGTATAGAAATGGTTCAATTCAACAGGAGACGGTGAAGTAGAAATGCAAAGTGCCTTAGAATACCTTGACCAATTGCATCTCCTTATGCTCAGAAAGGTTAAAATAGTAGTAGTGAGTTGTGTAGGGCAGAGGACTGTGTATGACGTTGCTTCAAATGTTCTATCTCGCTTTCAGGTTTGAACGGTTATGGCAGGACATGTGGATGGCTGTGTCACACATATTTTACAAAGTCCTACACTTTGGAAGATGAGGGCTCCCTTGACCCGTCAAACAGCCTTCTCCTATTCTGTGTTCACGCTGTATTCCTCCCGCACCTCCAAGCAGACCTAGACACTTTTACCAATGGATAAGATAACCATTCCCTGCGCACAGAGCAAAATCTGACACCCAACCAGCCATGGGAAATAGGACAAGCAGAGAATCCTGTCACCTTCCCTGGCAATGTGGAGGTATAGATTTAAAGGAGCCGTATTGAAAAAGTAATTAGTCTTATCTGAAAAAAAGGTGGTTGTTTGTAAATTAACATGATTTCCATGTTTAGGATTTAAACAACTTGGACGGGAACGACGCCTGCCTGCCGGAGGAGCATGACAATGCTTAGAGCAGCCATCGACCCAACCTCACCTGTTCGAGCCTATGGACAAGATATTTCTGCATCTGTCTTGAACTACCTGCTGCTACTTACTGAATGATGCTTATGGTGGATGGATCTCTGCTTGATACTGTTGCAAGGAATATCTGTTTAGTCCAGTCATTTTAAAATTGCTGCAATGTCATGAAGTGTGTTCCGGGCAAAATGAGATCAATTGGCTGATTTTGATTGGTTACTAATGTTGTGGAAAATTTTATCTGAAGATTGAGGCAGAGACTTTTTAATTGTATAACAGAAAAATCTTTAATCAAGCAGCTGCAGGGGAGATCTATTTCTGATTTCACAGGGAAGAATGCGAAGAGTAAATGGTTACATATTGGTAGGTGATAATACAATCATATTGTTTACACAACAGTTATTTTATACAAGCAACAGTTCCGGAACACAATTGTCTTGTGTTAGGGTGCATACATACCAGGAGTCTGTGGAAGGCATGACATCATAATCTAACACTGAGCATATCCCTCAAGAAGTGAGCTTACCCCACAATCTGCCTACAAACTATGGGCAACAGAATCAATGTTTATTTAAATGAATAAAAATGTAGTCTAAAAAAGAAATGTTTAAATACAAAAGAGCTGCAGTCATCATTCATTAAATGTGAGAACTTAAAATGTTCCTTCTCAAAAATGTTTTTGCTACATGGGAAAAAGTGATAATTTTGAAGGAAAATAACCCTTCAAATAGAAACAATCGACAATCTGAATGTCATGTGATACAATATGTAACGTAGAAACAAAACAAAAGTGATGCAATTAAGCATGTGCATGTTGAGTATGTCGACTAATGAGTAGGATTCTGTGATTACTTTTGATAAAAACGCTTTATCTGCCTTCCCAATGAAAACTAGCAATCCATTCTCCACTAGGTGTGTGACAATCACTTAAGACCAGAAGGAGAAAACTGGAAAAACCTGACAAGTCTCATCCAATGTGTAAGGCCATTGGGTATTCACACTGTGGAATGCTCCACCTGATGTGATGGCTTATATCATGATGGTTTCAAAATCTTCATAAGAGGTTTGGTGTGCTGTGAGGAATGTGATTGTGTTTGAGCTAGCACTGACTGTAGGGTAGCATAGGGTGTGCGCTGGCATTCGGACTCGACACTCAGGGTCAAATTCGAAGACAGTTTTAAAGACCTCCTGTTCAGACAGCAGTAGTGGCTTGTACCCCTGACCCATCAGCCATTGCATAACTTTAAGGACAGTGGGAATGGTTCGTCTGGATGGCTCCACTTCTTGTCCATCTTCTTCCTCTCCTACTTGTTCACCTGCTGCTTCCTTTTTCTTCATTTCTCCTGAAACACAACGTTACCGGTGTGTGTTTGTGATAGTGACAATGTCAATGTGAAAAACAATGCTGTGTTCATATGTTCTATGGCTTTTGAATGCAAAGTAAGCCAAAAGTAACAAAGTAATTTGACTATGTTACTGAGTAAGTAATCCATTAGATTTTACCATTATAATGCTTTTTACTGCGGAGCCCCTAGTCCCACTCAACATGCCTCAGATACCTATTTTGTCCAACCTCCCACACATGCGGTGACCTCACCCAGCATAACTAGTGCGTCCAGAGATGCAACCTCTCTTATCATCACTCAATGCCTAGCTTCACCTCCACTGTACCCACACCCCACCATACCCCTATCTGTACATTATGCCCTGAATCTATCCTACCATGCCCAGAAATCTCCTGCTTTTATTCGCTGTCCCCAACACACCAGACGACCAGTTGTGATAGCCTTTAGCAGCACCCTCATCCGACGACTCCTCTGTTCCTCGGGTGATGTGGAGGTTAACCCAGGCCCTGCGTGTCCCCAGGCGCTCTCATTTGTTGACTTCTGTAACAGTAAAAGCCTTGGTTTCATGCATGTTAACATCAGCAGCCTCCTCCCTAAGTTTGTTTTACTCACTGCTTTAGCACACTCCGCCAACCCTGATGTCCTTGCCGTGTATGAATCCTGGCTTAGGAAGGCCACCAAAAAGTCTGAGATTTCCATCCCCAACTACAACATTTTCTGTCAAGATAGAACTGCCAAAAGGGGGAGGAGTTGCAATCTACTGCAAAGATAGCCTGCAAAGTTCTGTTATACTTTCCAGGTCTGTGCCTAAACAGTTCGAGCTTCTAATTTTAAAAATGAATCTCTCCAGAAATAAGTCTCTCACTGTTGCCGCCTGTTATAGACCCCTCTCAGCTCCCAGCTGTGCACTGGACACCATATGTGAATTGATTTCCCCCATCTATCTTCAGAGTTTGTTCTGTTAGGTTCTGTTAAACTGGGATATGCTTAACACCCCGGCCGTCCTACAATCTAAGCTAGATACCCTCAATCTCACACAAATTATCAAGGAACCCACCAGGTACAACCCTAAATCAGTAAACATGGGCACCCTCATAGATTTTATCCTGACCAACTTGCCCTCCAAATACACCTCTGCTGTTTTCAATCAGGATCTCAGCAATCACTGCCTGATTGCCTGCATCCATTATGGGTCCGCGGTCAAACGACCACCCCTCATCACTGTCAAACGCTCGCTAAAACACTTCTGCGAGCAGGCCTTTCCAATCAAACTGGCCCGGGTATCCTGGAAGGATATTGACCTCATCCCGTCAGTGGAGGATGCCTGGTTGTTCTTTAAAAGTAATTTCCTCACCATCTTAAATAAGCATGCCCATTTAAAAAAAAATTAGAACTAAGAACAGATATAGCCATTGGTTCACTCCAGACCTGACTGCCCTTGACCAGCACAAAAACATCCTGTGGCGGACTGCAATAGCATCGAATAGTCCCAGCGATATGCAACTTTACAGGGAAGTCAGGACCCAATACACACAGTCAGTTAGGAAAGCAAAGGCTAGCTTTTTCAAGCAGAAATTTGCATCCTGTAGCTCTAACTTCAAAAAGTTTTGGGACACTGTAAAGTCCATGGAGAACAAGAGCACCTCCTCCCAGCTGCCCACTGCACTAAGGTTAGGAAACACTGCCACCACAGATACATCCACGATAATCGAGAATTTCAATAAGCATTTCTCTACGGCTGGCCATGCATTCCTTCTGGCTACCCCAACCCCGGCCAACAGCTCCGCACCCCCTGCAGCTACTTGTCCAAGCCTCCCCAGCTTCTCCTTCACCCAAATCCAGATAGCAGATGTTCTGAAAGAGTTGGAAAACCTGGTCCCATACAAATCAGCTGGGCTAGACAATCTGGACCCTCTCTTTCTAAAATTATCCGCAGCCATTGTTGCAACCCCCTATTACCAGTCTGTTCAACCTCTCTTTAGTATTGTCCGAGATTCCTAAAGATTGGAAAGCTGCCCCCTCTTCAAAGGGGGTGACACTCTAGGCCCAAACTGTTACAGACCTATATCCATCCTGCCCTGCATTTCTAAAGTCTTCGAAAGCCAAGTTAAACAAACAGATCACTGACCATTTCGAATCCCACCGTACCTTCTCCACTGTGCAATTCTGTATCCGAGCTGGTCACAGGTGCACCTCAGCCACGCTCAAGGTACTAAACGATATCATAACCGCCATCGATAAACGACAGTACTGTGCAGCCATCTTCATCAACCTGGCCAAGGCTTTCGACTCTGTCAATCACAATATTCTTATCGGCAGACTCAACGGCCTTGGTTTCTCAAATGACTGCCTCGCTGGGTTCACCAACTACTTCTCAGATAGAGTCCAGTGTGGTACCACAGGGTTCAATTCTCGGGCCGACTCTTTTCTCTGTATACATCAACCATGTCGCTCTTGCTGCAGGTGATTCCTTGATCCACCTCTACGCAGGCAACACCATTCTGTATACATCTGACCCTTCTTTGGACACTGTGTTAACTAACCTCCAAATGAGCTTCAATGCCATACAACACTCCTTCAGTGGCCTCCAACTGCTCTTAAACGCAAGTAAAACTAAATGAATGCTCTTCAACCGATCGCTGCCCGCACCCGCCCGCCCAACTAGCATCACTACTCTGGATGTTTCTGACTTAGAATATTTGGACAACTACAAATACCTTGGTGTCTGGCTAGACTGTAAACTCTCCTTTGAGACTTATATTAAGCATCTCCAATCCAAAATTAAATCTAGAATTGGCTTCCTATTTTGCAACAAAGCCTCCTTCACTCACGCTGCCAAACATACCCTTGTAAAACTGACTATCCTACCGATCCTGAACTTCGGCGATGCCATTTACAAAATAGCCTCCAACACTGTACTCAGCAAACTGGATGCAGTCTATCACAGTGCCATCCGTTTTGTCACCAAAGCCCCATATACCACCCACCACTGCAACCTGTATGCTTTTGTCGGCTGGCCCTTGCTACATATTAGTCGCTAGACCCACTGTCTCCAGGTCATCTATAAGTCTTTGCTAGGTAAAGCTCAGTCTTATCTCAGCTCACTGGTCACCATAACAACACCCACCCGTAGCACTCGCTCCAGCAGGTATATCTCACTAGTCACCCCAAGGCCAATTCTTCCTTTGGCCGCCTTTCCTTCCAGTTCTCTGCTGCCAATGACTGGAACGAATTGCAAAAATCGCTGAAGTTGGAGACTTATCTCCCTCACTAACTTTAAGCATCAGCTATCTCAGCAGCTTACTGATCGCTGCAGCTGTACACAGCCCACCTGTAAATAGCCCATCCAACTACCTACCTCATCCCCATATTTGTAATGGCTGTCGTAGTCGTTCTCCTCCTCAGACGAGGAGGAGCATGGATCGGACCAAGATGCGGATTGGTAAGTATTCATTATTTAATGGAAAAACAACAAACACTACAAAATACAAAAACCAACAAACGTGACTAACCCGAAACAGTCCTGTGTGGCCCAAACACTGACACAGGAACAAACACCCACAAAACACAAGTGAAACCCTGGCTGCCTTAGTATGATTCTCAATCAGGGACAACGATTGACAGCTGTCTCTGATTGAGAATCATACCAGGCCGAACACAAAATCCCAACATAGAAAATCAAACCTAGACCAACCCACCCAACTCACGCCCTGACCAACTAAAACAAATACATGACAAAGGAAAACAGGTCAGGAACGTGACAATATTGTTTTTATTTACAGTTTTTTCTCTTTTGCACACCAGTATTTCTACTTGCACAGCATCATCTGCACATCTATCACTCCAGTGTAAATTGCTAAATTGTAATTACTTCGCTACTATGGCCTATTTATTGCCTTAACTCCTTACTCTATTTGTACACACTGTATATATATTTTTCTATTGTGTTATTGACCGTACTTTTGTTTATCCCACGAGTAACTCTGTGTTGTCATTTTTTGCTTTTCTTTATCTTGGCCAGGTCGCAGTTGTAAATGAGAACTTGTTCTCAACTAGCCTACCTGGTGAAATAAAGGTGAAAGATAAAATAAAAATAAAAAATAAACTGGTAATCAGCAACTGAACACATTATCGGTTATCTTTTCAACCCTGTTGGTTTATGACCATTAATGTTGACAATTTCAACAACAAGAAAATACAAGGCTGAAGCTCACCTGCAGTTTCCACATCTTGGAAACTGCAACAAAGTCCTGAAAGTAGTTTATTATCTGACTCTATGGCATCCCTGGTGGTTCACATAGTCTATATAGTCAACATCTGGCTGAAAAAGGATCAATTAAATGTAGAAATAAATATGACTGTCTCATACAACATAACTAGTAATAAAACCAATTCACTAACTGTGGAATCTTCCCCAGGGACAAAGAGACTATTGCAGAGATTTGACTGCTTCTGAAGGATGTCCAGGAAGCTGCACAACTTATTACTTTTATTATATTTTTTATTTTTATTTAACAAGGCAAGTCAGAATTACAGATTTTTACCTTGTCAACTCTGAGATTTGATCCAGCAACCTTTCGGTTACTGGCCCAATTTAGGACGTATAAAATGACAATAAAAGGTTTCCAGACCTATGTAGTCTTTGCCTGGTGTTCTGGAAGTAGGGTGAGAGAGAAAGGTATGGTATTGAGAAAAGTAATACATCATTTACAGATTATTGGCTGAATTGATCAATCGTCAGAACAGTGGCTAGACCCTATGATGTTTTGCGTATAGACAGTAAAATGAAATTTTTCCTGTATTCTGGGACCATTGATATGCACCTGGCCATCTCCTGGTTACTGGAGGAATGCAGCTGTCTCTGTAGCTGTACCTCTGTCTGCTGATGATGCCCCTTATCATGAAATTGATGCACCTGAGCTTGCTGATGCGGTGGCACTGGACTCTGACCCTGATAAATAGTCCGGGTCAGCACAGAGATGAGGCTGTGTGCAGCCGAAACCACCTCTGAATACTCTCTCTGCTCAACACAAAGTGAACATTAGCTTGATTAATGAACAAGGGAAAAGCATTAACCTACTTGACCAAATTTGAATGTCTCTATCTTAAATAGCCAGCTAGAACAGAACATTTTGCTAAGGGTAATTCAGATAAAATCAGATCTGTATGACTAGTTTGAATGTGTGCTTTCAGTAAACCAAGTAGCTGTCCATAAAGGGCAAAATGTGAATTCAATCTCATGATGTAAGAGTGTCGTCATGGTGGATACATGTAACATTACCTAGCTAGCTAACTGTCCACATTCTCCAAGCCTTGGTCTGCTCTCACCCTAGATGTTGACATACTGACAGACACACACACTAGGATTATAATCAAGACAACTGTTCATCATAATTCAATGTGTAGTTGAATCAGTCTCCTCTACGTGGTGTATGAAACTTGGTCAACGTAAATATGTATTTGTCTTGATAGACAAGGCCTCAGTCAGACCTGGCATATGGTCTGATTCGAGACCAAATACAAAGCAACCAACAGTGTCCATATACAAACAAATGCCTGATTCCACACAGCACTACTGAGGGAATGATGCTGTTACCTTAATGGAAAGTCATGCTTCTCTACATCAATCGGCTACCTTTCTTGAGAAGCCGTCTATGCCACCAAATATTACAAAACCATATCTGTTGAAAGACAGTTTTGTATACTTGCCAAATCAGCCATCTTGTGGTGAAATATAAAAGACGCAGCATTGAATGGGCAATGAGGTCTTTGACTAAATGTGTACGCCTAAGATTAAGATGGTCTAAGTTTACCTGATCAATTTGTGGTTGGTGTCCACATGTATGAAGGAAAGAGGACCCCAAACAGAGTATGTTCTTCTGACAACACATCCAAGTTGTGCCAATATTTCCTGTATTCCTGCAGCATCGACACGATGCATTAAGTCCCACACTCAAATCCACTGGACTCGATGACCTAGTGCTTTCAGACATCCTCTCACCATCCTGTAGCTTAATTGTGGTAAACTTGTCATAATTGTGGCCACCACATTGCCCAGCTCCTCATCTGTCATTTGGTTGTATGTTCCCCCCACCGCGATACTGTATTCCTACATTCTGCGTTGAACAGTTTGTGTTGAGATGCCAAGCAGTTTGGCGATGCAAGGTACAGGCAGATCCATTTCACCCAACTCATCAACAACAATTGATGGGGCACATCTTTCTTCCATTTCAGCACTGACTAGGCTACACAGACCCTGCACTACCTCTTGAGGCAAGTCTACTTGAATTGCTAGTGAGCTGCTAAATATAATCTTGTTGGTGCAGATAAACTGTAAGTAAACAAGATCTAGAGGAAGGTGTTGGAACTCAACCTGTACAGGATCATCTCCATAATGTGGCTCCCTATCGCCTGTGACGACGGTAATTTGAAATGTGGAAAATTGTCATTTGAAATGATGTCAACCATCCAGCTGGTATCAGGAAAGATTGGGTCTAGGCTTCAGGTATTGTTATGGGAATAGCTATTTAGGGTTGTTTCTGTTTTATCTCACTCTCTCATACGTGCGCGCACGCACTCACTCTCTCACTCACTCACTCTCTCACTCACTCACTCTCTCACTCACTCACTCACTCACTCACTCACTCACTCACTCACTCACTCACTCACTCACTCACTCACTCACTCACTCACTCACTCACTCACTCACTCACTCACGCTCATTCACTCACTCATTCATTTATTCTGGGCAAACATACGGACAAACCTTTCACTACGGTTGACAGTGGGTAGCTGTAACGTTACAGGCATGCGGTCTGCGATTCATTCCATTTCCATTTGGCTAGCTAGTCTGACACCAAAGCCTGCCAAATAAGCTAACGTACTTCAAAATTGTCACGGGTCAATGATGTACGGACATTAGAAGCATGTCTATCTAATACATTTAATGACAATCCATGTAACTACTTTGGTAAACATATGACTTACCTGTTGCTCAAAGTTCGGCACAGGTTTTGGTAACTGGTTCACCATGTTTAGAACATGCAGGTACAGGGAAAGATTTTGCATATAGTGGTGAAGTCAGACCTTCTGATTAAGTAGCCAATAGAGAAAAAGCCTGTATATCATCATTTGATTGCTTGTTTTTTGATTTCAACATCCATTATTTAACCCTCCCTCGAAAATATCATGATTACATTTTCAACTTTATTTTCATGTTTACGATTTATTTTATTTTAAATTCGATACATATGGCTTGAAATTGGCCCCGTAGAACTGTAGCACTTCAGTGCTCTATCATCATTGTGTTATCATCAGCAAATAAATAAAAGGCTTCTGTGAATAAACACGTCAGAAAAAAAGGGAAAAAGTTTGAGAAAATGTAGAAAATTGATGTGAGATAAAAACAAGGACAGCATGGGCCCATCAAATCTACTTAAGAATCAGGTAGTAAATACCTATTTACAATGATAAATGTCCATTGGGGGAACAGGGGAACAGGTGGTTATTAGTGGTGACTAGTGGTGGCTATTCAATGTGATGTAAGCAGGGAGAACAGGCCATGGCTTGGTGGCTGAGAACCCTGATGATCATTTTGGCCTTCCTGCAACACCTGGCTATGCCATCAATGGATGCTTCCATGCCAATAGTTGTCACAGCGTATGACTGGGTAAGAACGTCTGTTTGGTTAGCTGTGTTATTAGTCATAGTCACACAGTCGTTTTTAATGAGCTCAACCACCAATTCGTCTCTTGTTCTCACACAGTGTGACTTACAGGAAGCTGGGACTGAGATGGTGAATATGACGGATCCAGCTCGATAATGGGGTGAGAATAACACTCCGACTCTCCGGTGAGCGACAACTGTCACACAACATCCAGCTTTGTTCTCCAGAGCCGTTCCCGACCACTCAGTCTGCTAGTTAATAGACTGAACCTCTCTCATTTGAGGAAGTAATTATAACAGCAGTCAATGTCTCTTAATTACGATGTATTGTGATGAGCTGTGTGTCGGGGGGAATTTGAGATTAATTCTCAAAGTCTCTTATCTCGAAATCGTTTCTAGACCATTCCTTGGACAGCGTGGTAAAATGCAGATTAGTTTTCCAATGTTTATTCTGTGGAAAATGTGCTGTTGAAATGACTGATCGGACAATAGTATTTTGTGAGAGGGGGATATAGCGTGGACTAGGGTGTAATTTTAACTGGCTAGTGGCTGTAGTTAAACTAACATTCAGATTATCGTCAGCACCAACTGCAGGATGCATGAACAGCAAATCATGAGAGACTTCACCTCTATGCTGTTAAATGACAAAATACTAAATCCATCTGTGTTATTCTGTCAGTATTTGTAAGCATAAGCTAATCCTCTTCCAGTAAAACAATGCAAAAACATTTCTGATGAAATGTTGACAACATGGGCCATTAAAATCTTACATTGCGAAGAACAGGGGGGCTTTTTAATCAAACTGAATAATTGCAGCTTCAGGGGTAAGTTCAAACTCTCTGCAGCTAGACAATGAATGAATTTGCTGATGAGTTTCTTTGCGCAATGTAAATCATATTTTGCTGATCACAAGAGGGGTGATGTTTTTACTTCTCCTTGAATTCCTTGAAATCAATCATGTATGAATGAATATGGCCGCCACACACACACACACACACACACACACACACACACACACACACACACACACACACACACACACACACACACACACACACACACACACACACACACACACACACACACACACACTTCCTCCATTAATGTTGGTTTAGTCAGAGGGACAGACTAATGGTAGGGCAAGATCTCCTGTTTTGCAGAGATTCAACTCACCTTCTGCCCATGTGCGCACACACAAACAGTTTTCTCCTGGCCCTGGAAGTAACTGACACTATTAATCAGGGCACAAACACAGCGTGGAGGCTGAGAGTTTATGAGCACATTTCCTGCTAACAAGAGCACACAATGAGGCGTGTGTGTATGTCTGTGCGTGTGTGTTTGTGTGTATGCGTGTGTCCCAGGGAAGTTTCCGGGGAGGGCTTGAATGTAATAATAGCCCCTTGCCAGGTCCAGAGGTTAAACAGACATTTAGATAGGCTTGGATAATGGCAGATGAGTGTAATTCTGTCTGACAGGCAGAGTTATAGAGGCAGCAGTCCAAATGGTACCCTATTCCTTGTATGGCTCTTGTCAACAGTAGTGTACTATATAGGGATCAATGACAAAGATGAGACAGCCTATAGGGAGGAGGTCAGAGACCTGGCAATGTGGTGCCAGGACAACAACCGCTCCCTCAATGTGATCAAGACAAAGGAAATGATCATGGACTACAGGAGAAGGAGGGCAGAGCATGCACCCCCGTTCTCATCGACAGGGCTTTAGTGGAGCAGGTTGAGAGCTTCAAGTTCCTTGGTGTCCACATCACTAACAAACTATTATGGTCCAAACACACCAAGACAGTGGTGAAGATGGCATGACAATGCCTATTCCCCCTCAGGAGACTGAAAATATTTGGCATGGGTCCTCAGATCCTCAAAAAGTTCTACAGCTGCATCATCAAGAGCATCCTGACTGGTTGCATCACCGCCTGGTATGATAACTGCTCGGCCTCCGACCGTAAGACGCTACAGAGGGTAGTGTGTACGGCCCAGTGCATCACTGGGGCCAAGCTTCCTGCCATCCAGGACCTCTACAACAGGCGGTGTCAGACAAAGGCCCTACAAATTGCCAAAGACTCCAGCCACACTAGTCATAGACTGTTCTCTATGCTACCACACGGCAAGCGGTACCGGAGCGCCAAGTTTAGGTCCAAAAGGCTTCTTAACAGCTTCTACCCCGAACCCATAAGACTCCTGAACAGCTAATCATAAGGCTACCCAGACTATTTTCATTGACCCCCCCTCACCCCCATTTTTACGCTACTGTTACTCTCTGTTTAGTATCTATGAATCGTCACTTTACCTACATGTACATAGTACCTTAATTACCTTGACTAACTTTTGCCCCCGCACATTGACTCTGTACTGGTGCCCCCTGTATATAGCCTCATTACTGTTATTTTATTTTTGCTCTGTAATTTTTTTTTTTTTTTTAATTTGTCAGACGAAGGCCCTAAAAATTGCCAAAAACTCAAGCCACCCTAGTCATAGACTGTTCTCTATGCTGCCGCACGGCAAGCGGTACCGGAGCGCCAAGTCTAGGTCCAAAAGGCTTCTTAACAGCTTCTACACAGACATACAGCTTCTACCGAACCCATAAGACTCCTGAACAGCTAATCAAAAGGCTACCCAGACTATTTTCATTGACCTCACCTCACCCCCATTTTTACACTGCTGCTACTCTCTGTTGAGTATCTCACCTACATGTACATATTATGTGCCCCGCACATTGACTCTGTATCGGTACCCCCTGTATATAGCCTTGTTACTGTTATTTTATTTTTGCTCTTTAATTATTTGTTATTTTTATATTTTCTTCCTTTTTTATATATATATATTATTTTTTTAACTTCATTCTATTTTAGTAAATACTTTCTTCACACTTATTTTTCTTAAAGTATCGTTGGTTAAGGACTTGTAAGTAAGCATTTCAGTGTAAGGTCTACACCTGTTGTATTCGGCGCGTGTGACAATTTGATTTGATTTTAAGAGTGCTATTTGGGAAAGATTCTACTCTCTCAGTTAAAGGATGTTCAAATCAAATCAAATCCCATGTTATTTATCACATGTGCCAAATATAACAGTGTAAATAGTCCAGGTGGCCATTTAACTAATTGTTCAGCAGTCTTATGGCTTGGGGGTAGAAGCTGTCAAGGAGCCTTTTAGTCCTAGACTTGCTGAGCGGTAGCAGAGAGAACAGTCAATGACTTGGCTGACTGGAGTCTTTGACACTTTTTTGGGCCTTCCTCTGACAGACAGAGTTATTACGAGACCATGGATGACCTCACAGTGGTGAATAACAATGTGTTGTAATGCCCAATCTAACCACTCTAAGGGAATATTCACATATTAAATTTGGTACCCGGTTTCCTGGAAAGTTTGTGAGAATTCTACAGAATACGTTTTGCTTTCTCAAGAAATGAAAAATAACAGTTCCAGGGTGCCGTTATCTAGCCAGCGTATTTACAATGGGCAAAAAAGTTCCACGAAACTCGCTCTGCCGCATCACAATACCTGGTACTCTGGTCCTGGATCTTGAACCCGCTACTCACGCAGGTCCAGGATTCATGTCAGTCATGCTTTTCACACATGCTTTATAAGGCGGATCAGGGTACCAAATGCTCCAGGATCCAGATCATAAGGGGATATGTCGAAGGGACTATCAGTGTATCGTGGAGATAAATTCCATCGCTGTTTGTAATGTGGTGGTGCCTACGGCATTCATTTGTGTTATGTAAACTGTAGCTTTGATGTGCAATAAACAGAGAGACTAGAATGCAGTACTCATACTGAGAGAAAATCAAATGGAGAGAGCTCAAAACTCCCAGTTCAACTTATTTGCCTGTCAGTCAGTCTGTTGCTGTGGTTGTGGTGTTGGCAACCATTTCTATAGTGTTTTTTTGTGTGTGTACCCCTTTCACCTGTCTGGATAAGCAGTAGTCCTGACCGGGCCTGACTGGCTCTGGCTCTGTCTCTCTGTCTCTCTGTCTCTCTGTCTCTCTCTCTCTCTCTCTCTCTTCTCTCTCTCTCTCTTCTCTCGGCATGCAGTCATTTTCACAAACACAACCCTTGCATCTCTGCACCAAACTCCTCCAGAGGCGAATACATGAATTCCAAAACACCTCCTACGAAGTCTGTACTGCGTCCCAAACGGCACCCAATTCCCTACATAGTGCACTACTTTTGATCAGAGCCGTATGGGCCCTGGTCAAAAGTAGTGTCCTAAATAGGGAATAGGGTACCATTTGCCATTCTTCCCTGTTTCTCTCACATTAGTCAAGGTCAATTTGTATTTGTATTTATTAAGCATCCCCATTATTAAGGAACTCCTGGCAGCACCTACTCTTCCTGGAGTCCAGCAACATTGTGGCAGTGATATACAATTAAAAGTATTACGTGACATTACATTTCACAACACTTTTCACAGCACATTAAGTGTGTTCCCTCAGGTTCAACAAATTGTGTGAGGGGTAGGAATAAGCGGATTTCTCCATTCCTTTCTCCAGCCATTGTATTGGGCAGTTCAATGGTGAGAAATGTCTTAGTCCCTGCAGCAAAACCTTTGTGCTAACTAGGAGCATGAGCACAGGACATCAATAACCTCTCTGGTACAAGTGGTACGCTAGCGTCCCACCTCGACAACAGCCAGTGAAATTGCAGGGCGCCAAATTCAAAACAACAGAAATCCCAAAATTAAAATTCCTCAAACATACAAGTATTACACACTATTTTAAAGATAAACTTCTTGTAAATCCAACCACAGTGTCCGATTTCAAAAAGGCTTTACGGAGAAAGCACACCATGCGATTATGTTAGGTCAGCGCCTAGTCACAGAAAACCATACAGCCATTTTCAAGCCAAGGAGAGGGCTCACAAAAGTCAGAAACAGCGAGTAATTTAATCACTAACCTTTGATCTTCATCAGATGGCACTCATAGGACTTCATGTTACACAATACATGTATGTTTTGTTCGATAATGTCCCTCTTTATGTCCAAAAACCTCAGTTTTGTTGGTGCGTTTAGTTCAGAAATCCAAAGGCACAATGGGCGCTCTCAACATCAAGACGAAAAGTCAAAAAAGTACAATACAAATTAGTAGAAACATGTCAAACGATGTTTAAAATCAATCCTCAGGTTGTTTTTGTCATAAATAATCAATAATATTTCAACCGGACAAAAGCTTCGTCAATAGAAAAGGAGAAACAAGAAAGGCGCACTCCCGATCATGCGCAGGACTCATGTCTAGAAATTTCCACTTGTCTCTCATTGACAGTGCTGTATCTCCCTCATTTTTCAGAGTAAAAGCCTGAAACAATGCCTAAAGACTGGCCATATGTAGAGGAAGCCATATATATCGTGAACTGGGTCCTAAGTCTTTGTATGGTGGATAGGCTTTCAATGGAAAAACAGCCTTTCAAAATAATAGTACTTCCTGGTTGGATTTTCCTCAGGTTTTCGCCTGCCATATCAGTTTTGTTATACTCACAGACTTTATTTTAACAGTTTTGGAAACTTTAGAGTGTTTTCTATCCAAATCTACTAATTACATGCATATCCTAGCTTCTGGGCCTAAGTAGCAGGCAGTTTAATTTGGGCACGCTTTTCATCCAAAATTCCGAATGATAACCTAGTGAAGATAAGCTGCTCCCAAACATTTTAAACCAGCATCAAGAAATTGAGTCTATTATAGTTAATGTGGGATTCAGTGACATTATGAAGGGCATCTCAGAACAGCTGAAGATGGATTTTAAAGAACTGATTGTGTCACTGCTTGGCACCATCAAACGCCCCATAATATCTGGCCCTCTGCCCTCCCTAAATCGTGGCATGGAACATTTCAGCAGACTTTTAGCCCTCTATAACTGGCTACAAGACTATTGCAGCTCTGTGGATGTAACATTTATTGACAATTGTGATACCTTCTGGAAACAAAGCTTGTTTTATTAGGATGGGATCCACCCAAATAATTTGGGTTCCTGGATACTTTCACAGCCTTGTAGAGAACTCTCTGACGTTTCTAAAACTGTTTGAATCATGTCTGTGAGTATCACAGAACTTATGTAGCAGGCAAAACCCAGAGGACTAACCATTCAGATTTAGTTTTTTTTTTAGGTCACCGTCTGTTCAATGAATTTTCATTGGGATACTAGGTTTCTAATCAACCTGTTTTCAGTTCCTACCGCTTCCACTGGATGTCACCAGTCTTTGGAAATAGGTTGAGGTTATTCCTTTGTGCAATGAAGAAGTACGGCCATCTGGAATCAGTGTAACGTTATGTGTACTGTTTGAGAGTTGCGCAAGACTAGAAAAGTATTGTTAGTTTGTTGTCATCCTGTATTGAAAACAGATAGACCTGTCTTTAATTTGATCGATTATTAACGTTTACAAATACCTTAAGTTGTATTACAAAAGTAGTTTGAAATGTTTTGGCAAAGTTTAGAGGTAATGTTTGAGATATTTTGTAGTGACGTTGCGCAAATTGGAAGCTGTTTTTTTTCTGGATCAAACGCGCCAAATAAATGGACCTTTTGGACATATATGGACAAATGGACCATTTGTGATGTTTATGGGACATTTTGGAGTGCCAACAAAAGAAATTCGTCAAAGGTAAGGCATGATTTATATTTTATTTCTGTGTTTTGTGTTGCGCCTGCAGGGTTGAAATATGCTACACTCTCTTTGTTTACTGTTGTGCTATCATCAGATAATAGCATCTTATGCTTTCGCCGAAAAGCCTTTTTGAAATCTGACATGTTGGCTGGATTCACAACGAGTGTAGTTTTAATTTGGTATCTTATATGTGTGATTTAATAAAAGTTTGATTTTATATCATTTTTTTGAATTTGGCGCTCTACATTTTCCCTGGCTATTGGCCAAGTGGGACGCTGGCCCATAATTGTTCACAAAATAGTTTGGATGTAGTAAACTTTAGTTAAGTTTTTAAAAAATTATAAGGGTAGCTTTAGTGTAGCTTAACTTATTCCAGTGTGAAGTAATTGGTAGCTTGGTAAACTATATTTTCAGAGTAGCTTCCCCAACACTGATTAGGAGATCTTTATCCAGTATGCCATGTCCTCATTGGGGATAATTCAAAACAGAGCCTCACAATAAACTCTAACAAGCCCCATTGCCGTGAGGCAGGGAGAAAAAGACAGAGAGATCGAGAGAGAGAGAGGGAGAGAGACAGAGACAGAGACAGAGAGACTCTTCTGAACAACTTGATAAATGCCTATCAAGACATCGACTGTCCGTCTGTCTCACTGAATAATGTATCCCATCTAGTCCACTCCGCCGTTGTCAGTTTGTTCATTCTTAGCATTCTGTTTGGTTTTACATTCACTCTGATTTAGCTGCAGATGAAATTCAAACTTGCATGCAGCCCAGACTGTAAAGTGGGATTATATTCTCTTTGTTTGATGGGGAGTTTTCCAGAAAGACCCTTGGGCTTGTTGGAGTGTGTAGTTGGCAAACGGGAGAGCTTTTAAAATTGAATTATGCATAATTGTCTTTGGTTTCTTCTTTGGTGCTTGAAATGTGGTCCAATCACTCACTCAAACGAGAACATGCTCCCCAGTCTCTGTTGTGCATATTGAAATAGTTTCTCATCCACTCTTTGATTCTACATAATAAAAGAGTTGAAAGAAAAAGAAGAGAATCACCTCTTACATAACATTGTGTAGTTGGATGAGTTAAAGAGGATCAAGGGAGACTCTGTCGGTCCCCGGTCCAGGGATTGTCCAGCACCACCCACCCACGGGTCTCTGTTTGGTGTCGTCATCAGGATTCCATATGATGCAACTGGAAGGAAAGGCTGATTGATGGATTCCCTGCCCAGGGCTGCATTCTAGAACTGTGGAATTATAGTATGGCATTCCACAACAACACCTGTCATAAGTCATTCTGTCCCTGGATTGTTCGCGGGCGAATACATTACCGGTGGTGATTAGATGTTAGTTTGTTTGTTTGTACTATGTGATCAAAGCCCAGTTACCGTAAGGTGCATAATGCAAACGCATTGGATTTTTGGGCTCCTTAAACATCCTTAAGAGTTAATTGACGAACCAGTATGTCAATCTAAGTAACACATGAAAAAGAATCCCCATCAAAATATGGCAGTTTAAGCTAGATATATAATTTTCTTTGCATGGGCTGCGTCTCAATCCACCACATCCGCCTATGTTTTTAGAGGGTATATCAGCTTTAATTTTGCAGATAGATTGTAGCTTCCATCAATGTAATTGTCTGCATCATTTCCAATCGCACAAATATTTTTATTTTAAATACATACAGTACCAATCAAAAGTTTGGACACACCTACTCATTCAAGGGTTTTCCTTTATTTTTACTATTTTCTACATTGTAGAATAATGGTGAAGACATCAATACTATGAAATAACACATATGGAATCTTGTAGTAACCAAGAAAGTGTTAAACAAATCAAAGTATATGTTATATTTGAGATTCTTCAAAGTAGCCACCCTTTGCCTTGGTGACAGCTTTGCACACTCTTGGCATTCTCTCAACCAGCTTCATGAGGTAGTCACCTGGAATGCATTTCAATTAACAGGTGTGCCTTGTTAAAAGTTAATTTGTGGAATTTATTTCCTTCTTACTGCATTTGAGCCAATCAGTTGTGTTCTGACAAGGTAGGGGTGGTATACAGAAGATAGCCCTATTTGGTGAAAGACAAAGTCCATATTATGGCAAGAACAGCTCAAATAAGCAAAGAGAAACGACAGTCCATCATTACTTTAAGACATGAAGGTCAGTCAATCTGGAACATTTCAAGAACTTTGAAAGTTTCTTCAAGTGCAGTCGCAAAAACCATCAAGCGCTATGATGAAACTGGCTCTCATGAGGACCACCACAGGAAAGGAAGACCCAGAGTTACCTCTGCTGAAGAGTTAACATCTCAACAACAACTGTTTAGAGGAGACTGCGTGAATCAGGCCTTCATGGTTGAATTGCTGCAAAGAAACCACGACTAAAGGACAACAATAAAAAGACACTTGCTTTCGCCAAGAAACATGAGCAATAGATATTAGACCGGTGGAAATCTGTCCTTTGATCTGATGAGTCCAAATTTGAGATTTTGATCTCAACGGATGATCTCTGCATATGTGGTTCCCACCGTGAAGCTTGTGTTACCAGGTGGTAAAAGTGCATAGCTGTATTCATTTATGTCCACTAAATGGCACTGTCCCTTTAAGAGAAACATGAATAATGTGTGCAAGTGTTTATTGGATTGTGCATGTGTAGTGTGTAAGAGCGAGAGCAAGCAATTACACTGGAGAGCTGTTGAAATCCATTGTGGGTCCAACGTTACTTGGGATGGGTAAATAATACTTTTTATCTTACTCTTGTACCGGAATATATCATATTTTGCATAATCTGCAGTGTATAAGAGTTATTTTGTAATATTTATGTCAGATGGTCATGTTAGCCTGTTGATACTTTCAGATTGACATGAGGATGTTTGCTCCTTGCTAGCTGAATACCAGTGCTCTCAGAACCACATTGTGGAGTTGATGACAACATTATTTGTAGTGTGAGTAATTATCAGAATGACATTCTATTTCGTGTAAAGCTTCAGGGTGTTGTATTTTGTTTCATTTTTGAATTGTAACTTATCTGTTGATATGACATTTCCCCCAGTGCAGTATGGGAGTTATGAGGATCTACTGTTCCGTGTGGGGTTAGGGCATCACCTGGACAGTGTGTTTGTAATTATTCGGCTTGTCACCAAGCTTGTCACCAAAAGCACTCACAAACTTCTACAGATGCACAATCGAGAGCATCCTGTCGGGCTGTATCACCGCCTGGTACGGCAACTGCTCCGCCCACAACCGTAGGCGGGTAGTGAGGTCTGCACAACGCATCACCGGGGGCAAACTACCTGCCCTCCAGGAAACCTACACCACCCGATTCAACTCCAGCCACTTTAATAATGGGAATTGATGGAAATGTATGTAAAAATGTATCACTAGCCACTTTAAACAATGCCACTTAATATAATGTTTACATACCCTACATTACTCATCTCAGATGTATATGTATATACTGTACTCTATATCATCTACTGCATCTTGCCATCTTTATGTAATACATGTATCACTAGCCACTTTAAACTATGCCACTTTATGTTTATATACCCTACATTACTCATCTCATATGTATATACTGTACTCTATACCATCTACTGCATCTTGCCTATGCCGTTCTGTACCATCACTCATTCATATATGTTTATGTACATATTCTTTATCCCTTTACACTTGTGTGTATAAGGTAGTAGTTGTGGAATTGTTAGGTTAGATTACTCGTTGGTTATTACTGCATTGTCGGAACTAGAAGCACAAGCATTTCGCTACACTCGCATTAACATCTGCTAACCATGTGTATGTGACAAATAAAATTTGATTTAGTTTGATTTGATTTAATTATTCCTATTGTTTTATGACAAATTTTATTTTTGTTTTTCATGCACAATGTCATTTTATTTATGGACATCTTGTACCCAGATATTTGAAATGTTAGAAAGTCCATTCAGTGAGGATTGTGGTCTCTTCTTATGTTTTTCTGTATAACTCAGAGACACTACCGTTTAGGCATTTCACTTTGTACTTATTGTACTCAGATTGTTTTTATGCACTTCACTAACAGATTTATATCTCTTGATTGTGATTTAGACTGAAATGTACTTTATGGTGACATCATCTTGTGGTGATTTCCCTTCTACATTATCCTTTTTTAAATGTAAGCTTCAAAAGAATAAAATTTAAAAAAAATAGTTTGTATCCTGTGCTGGGTTTAATTTTGCCAGGCTACACATGGAGGTGTGATGGTGTAGGGGTGCTTTGCTGGTGACACTGTCAGTGATTTATTTAGAATCTAAGGCACTCTTAACCAGCATGGCTACTACAGCATTCTGCAGCGATATGCCATCCCATCTGGTTTGGGCTTAGTGGGACTATCATTTGTTTTTCAACAGGACAATGATCCAAAACACACCTCCAGGCTGTGTATGGGCTATTTGACCAAGGAGAGTGATTTAGTGCTGCATCAGATGACGTGGACTCCACAATCACACCGACCTCAACCCAATTGAGATGGTATGAGATGAGTTGGACCGCAGAGTGAAGGAAAAGCAGCCAACAAGTGCTCAGCATATGTGGGAACTCCTTCAAGACTGTTGGAAAAGCATTCCTCATGAAGCTGGTTGAGATAATGCCAAAAGTGTCCAAAGCTGTCATCAAGGCAAAGGGTGGCTACTTTGAAGTATATAAAATATACTTTGATTTGTTTAACACTTTTTTGGTTCCATATGTTATTTCATAGTTTTGATGTCTTCACTATGATTCTACATTGCAGAAAATAGTAAAAATAAAGACAACCCCTTGAATGAGTCGGTGTGTCCAAACTTTTGACTGGTAATGTATATATTTTTTTTAAATATATTTTCCTTTACTATTTTCCCCTAACCTTACCACCCCTCCCCTATTTGGAGTAAACTAATGGACACAACACTTAGGTTTCCACTTCCAGCTTATACATACTACATACATTTTACGGACACTGTGGTGTTTGTGAGACCATGAGACATCTCAAACTAATATGACCATTCTATGGAAAGATGAGACTCTCACAAACACAATGGTTTTCTCCGTTTTGCTCTTGTGGGGATCATCTGAAGGTAACCAGTACCATTAGAAAATGTAATGGAAGCATGTAGGTAGTTTTGTGCCCCCCAAAAATAAGGGGTCAAATATGTGTCCCCCACAAAAAAAAAAATTCTTCAACTTTATTGTATCTCCTAGATAAAGGACAGACTTCAAAACCTTATTCCTTATGATTACTTTTTTATTGTATTTTTTTTGTCATAAATGTGTTATTCAATGCGTTTCTATGGGCTATAGTAGTAAAGGTCAAATTCAATATTTTATCAAATTTTTACTTTCTTTTTGATACCTAAAGGGGTCCTAAAATGTTATATCAAATAGCTAAATGATCCATTGTATGTGTCACGACTTCCGCTGAAGTTGGTTCCTCTCCTTGTTCGGGCGGCGTTCGGCGGTCGGCGTCGCGGGTCTTCTAGCCATCATTGATCCACTTTTCATTTTCCATTTGTTTTGTCTTGTCTTCCCACACACCTGGTTTCAATTTCATCATTACATGTTGTGTATTTAACCCTCTGTTCCCCCCATGTCCTTGTCCGGAATTGTTTATTGTAAGTGCTTATGCACGTTATGTCTGGTGTGCGACGGGTTTTGTACCCATTATATTTGATTGTTTTGTTTATGGTGATTTTTATTATTAAACTGCGCCGTTGTAACACAGTTTTTGCTCTCCTGCACCTGACTTCTCTGCCGCCAGTACGCACCCCTTACAGTATGACCATCTTAAAACAATTCCAAAAGTTAGCTTAGAGGAACCCCTCCATCAGCGGTTTAGACTTTTAGAGATTAAGCATGCAATAATCATTACAATATATAGAAATGCTGTGTACTAACCATGAGGGACATATTACAGTGTTATTACTATGTAAATACATTGCTGTATTCTTTACTTACAGCTGCTCTACTTTTGTATAGGAGGTGGCAGTCTTGGTTTGACTTTGTTCCTGCGTTTCTTTCAGATATTCATGGAACTATAAGGTAGGCTACATGGGAAATACTTTGTTTCTTTTAGATAACTTATGCATGCATTATTTCATGTCTTTGGGGTAAATGATCTGTTTCAAAAACTGATGGCCAGTGTGATATTTCAAAAGGTTACGCTGCGTCGGGCTCGGCGATTGTTTCGGCTGATTTATATTTATATAAAGAAGGGTTGTGGTTGTCAGTGATAACAAAAGCTCTTGACAAATACCTGGGCAGGGTGCCATTTGGAATTCATTTAACAGGCAAGGAAACGATAAAGCCCCCTGTCTGGGCTCCATTCGGTAAATCACATAACAGATACAATGAATTACACAGGTGAAGAAGTCCCCTCTAAAGAAGAGACAGCACTACTGCAGACCTGGATTTAAGTACTATTTATAATTTCAAGTACTTTAGATGTCCAATAGAATAGTCCCAAAACTGCAAACCCTGCCCATCTGGTACTCTTGGTAAGCTAGAAGAAACGCTCATCGTATTTGAAATATTTCAAATAGTATTTGAACCCAGGTCTACACCACAGACTACAGATGTAGGATCTTATTTTGATCACCCTGTTGCAGGATAACTTTCCTGCAATGCAGAATATTTTAAACTTGTAGTGTATTTGAGGTTTAAAAAGGCTTCTGAAGTTTGTAATTTTCACTTTTTCACTAGATGATTTTCCCTCATGAAAAACGTATCAACCCCTACAAAATTGTCCATTAATTATAAACCACATAATTCATATTTCCTGTTGCTTCAGGATTATTTTCCTGCTGTAGCAAACTGGCTCAAATTAACATCCTACATCTATCTGTATGTTTATTTACTAGAGCCCAGCATTCCATCAACTGACACAATATTTCACGCTCACTTCCCCAGAACGCCACTATTCTGTCCTTTAGGAAAGGATAGTGCAGTCAGCCATAAATGGAGTAAAAAACAAGATCTTACATTTACATCTCAGGTTTCATCTCTATGAATTTATCCTAAGATTTTTCAATGCAATCCATTTCAATCATTAAATGACCCTGAGGAGAGGAGAGAAGAGAGCACATGCCGGAATAACTAAACTTGCCAGGCTTACCTTCTGGACCATCTGAGGTAGGCCCAGCTACTGTTCACATAGCCTCTTCCCAAGAACCAGGAGTCTGGCAAGCCACACTAGGATAGACAGACCCATTCTGTCTTGCGACACTAGGATAGACAGACCCATTCTGTCTTGAGAGACTAGAATAGACAGGCCCATTCTGTCTTGAGAGACTAGGATAGACATACCCATTCTGTCTTGTGAGACTGGATAGACAGACCTATTCTGTCTTGTGAGACTAGGATAGACAGGCCCATTCTGTCTTGAGAGACTAGGATAGACAGGCCCATTCTGTCTTGAGAGACTAGGATAGACAGACCCATTCTGTCTTGAGAGACTAGGATAGACAGGCCCATTCTGTCTTGAGAGACTAGAATAGACAGGCCCATTCTGTCTTGAGAGACTAGGATAGACAGGCCCATTCTGTCTTGTGGTAGGTACCAGAAGATGAGCATTCTCTTATAACCACAAGTGGAGACAGCTTATAGCTGAATGTAGATATTCTCCATATACCCTGTCATCTTTGATTAAGACATGGTTCTGGAATCTCATGTCATGGCTCTGTTTGGTGACTAATTGATTTGACAATTTGTAACAAAGGGACACAAAATAAAACATTCTCAGAAGTGCTTTCATAACTTCTGTGTGCATCTACAGATGTAGAATCTTAATTTGAGGCAGTTTGCTACAGCAGGAAAATAATCCTGCAGCAACAGGAAATGTAAATTATAATGTGGATCATAATTAATGGACATTTTTGTATAGGTTGATAGCTAAAAATGTTTGTTTTTTCCAAAGTGGAAATGACAAACTTCAGAAGCCTTTTTAAACCTCAAATACATTACAAGTTAAAAATGTCCTGCATTGCAGAAATGTTCTCCCACAACAGAGTGATCAAATGAAGATCTCACATCTGTAAGAACTTGTTCTTGTTGCCAGTGCAGTGCAATTGTTTGATTTTGAATAAAATGGTCACCGAGCTGATGTGCGTACATTATAGTATTTAGTGTATGTCTGGAAAATGAATCGATGACTGATGATGCTCACTCAGATAAGGAATACAGATGTTCTTCCAAATGGTATTTGATTACATATGTAGAAGATATTGTATGTCATGTTTTGTCTTTCATCATGTCTTGTCCCTGTGCTTCCCTCTGCTGGTCTTATTAGGTTCTTTCCCTCTTTCTCTCTCTCTATCGTTCCGTTCCTGCTCCCAGCTGTTTCTCATTCTCCTAACGACCTCATTTACTCTTTCACACCTGTCCCCTATTTTGCCCTCTGATTAGAGTCCCTATTTCTCCCTCTGTTTTCCGCTTCTGTCCTTGTCGGATTCTTGTTTGACGTTTGCTGTTCCTGTGTCCTTGTTCCGCCCTGTCGTGTTCTTTGCCTTCTTCAGATGCTGCGTGTGAGCAGGTGTCAATGTCAGCTACGGCCAGTGCCTTCCTGAAGCGACCTGCAGTCTGTGGTCGCGTCTCCAGTCGTTCCTCTCTGTTGACGAGAGGATAGTATCCAGGAGAATCATTATTTGTTTTATTCTGGAATAAAGACTCTGTTACTATTACGTCGCTTTTGGGTCCTCATTCTGCAGCACAACAGAAGAATCCGACCAAGAATGGACCCAGCGACTACGGATTCTCGCAACACTGCCGTCGAGATCCAGGGAGCAATGCTCGGCAGACACGAGCAGGAATTGTCTGCTGCTCGTCATGCCGTTGAGACCCTGTCCGCTCAGGTCTCCGATCTCTCAGGACAGTTTCAGAGTCTTCGTCTCGTGCCACCAGCTACTTCCTGGTCTTCCGAGTCTCCGGAACCTAGGGTTAATAACCCACCATTTTACTCTGGGCAGCCCACTGAGTGTCGCTCCTTTCTCACCCAGTGTGATATTGTGTTCTCTCTCCAGCCCAACACATACTCAAGAGAGAGAGCTCGGATCGCTTACGTCATATCACTCCTTACTGGTCGGGCTCGGGAGTGGGGCACAGCTATCTGGGAGGCAAGGGCTGAGTGTTCTAACGTTTATCAGAACTTTAAAGAGGAGATGATACGGGTTTTTGATCGTTCAGTTTTTGGGAAAGAGGCTTCCAGGGCCCTGGCTTCCCTATGTCAAGGTGATCGATCCATAACGGATTACTCTATAGAGTTTCGCACTCTTGCTGCATCCAGTGACTGGAACGAGCCGGCGTTGCTCGCTCGTTTTCTGGAGGGACTCCACGCTGAGGTTAAGGATGAGATTCTCTCCCGGGAGGTTCCCTCCAGCGTGGACTCTTTGATTGCACTCGCCATCCGCATAGAACGACGGGTAGATCTTCGTCACCGAGCTCGTGGAAGAGAGCTCGCGTTAACGGTGTTTCCCCTCTCCGCATCTCAACCATCTCCTCCCACCGGCTCAGAGACTGAGCCCATGCAGCTGGGAGGTATTCGCATCTCGACTAAGGAGAGGGAACGGAGAATCACCAACCGCCTTTGCCTCTATTGCGGTTCTGCGGGACATTTTGTCATGTCATGTCCAGTAAAAGCCAGAGCTCATCAGTAAGCGGAGGGCTACTGGTGAGCGCTACTACTCCTGTCTCTCCATCAAGATCCTGTACTACCTTGTCGGTCCATCTACGCTGGACCGGTTCAGCTGCTTCCTGCAGTGCCTTGATAGACTCTGGGGCTGAGGGTTGTTTTATGGACGAAGCATGGGCTCGGAAACATGACATTCCTCTCAGACAGTTAGGGAAGCCCACGCCCATGTTCGCCTTAGATGGTAGTCTTCTCCCCAGTATCAGATGTGAGACACTACCTTTAACCCTCACAGTATCTGGTAACCACAGTGAGACCATTTCCTTTTTGATTTTTCGTTCACCTTTTACACCTGTTGTTTTGGGTCATCCCTGGCTAGTATGTCATAATCCTTCTATTGATTGGTCTAGTAATTCTATCCTATCCTGGAACGTTTCTTGTCATGTGAAGTGTTTAATGTCTGCTATCCCTCCTGTGTCTTCTGTCCCCTCTACTCAGGAGGAACCTGGTGATTTGACAGGAGTGCCGGAGGAATATCATGATCTGCGCACGGTCTTCAGTCGGTCCAGAGCCAGCTCCCTTCCTCCTCACCGGTCGTATGATTGTTGTATTGATCTCCTTCCGGGGACCACTCCCCCTCGGGGTAGACTATACTCTCTGTCGGCTCCCGAACGTAAGGCTCTCGAGGATTATCTGTCTGTTTCTCTCAACGCCGGTACCGTGGTGCCTTCTTCCTCTCCCGCCGGAGCGGGATTTTTCTTTGTTAAGAAGAAGGACGGTACTCTGCGCCCCTGCGTGGATTATCGAGGGCTGAATGACATAACGGTTAAGAATCGTTATCCGCTTCCCCTTATGTCGTCAGCCTTCGAGATTTTGCAGGGAGCCAGGTTCTTTACTAAGTTGGACCTTCGTAACGCTTACCATCTCGTACGCATCAGAGAGGGGGACGAGTGGAAAACGGCGTTTAACACTCCGTTAGGGCATTTTGAATACCGGGTTCTGCCGTTCGGTCTCGCTAATGCTCCAGCTGTCTTTCAGGCATTAGTTAATGATGTACTGAGAGACATGCTGAACATTTTTGTTTTCGTTTACCTTGACGATATCCTGATTTTTTCACCGTCACTCGAGATTCATGTTCAGCACGTTCGACGTGTACTCCAGCGCCTTTTAGAGAATTGTCTCTACGTGAAGGCTGAGAAGTGCGCCTTTCATGTCTCCTCTGTCACATTTCTCGGTTCTGTTATTTCCGCTGAAGGCATTCAGATGGATCCCGCTAAGGTCCAGGCTGTCAGCGATTGGCCCGTTCCTAAGTCACGTGTCGAGTTGCAGCGCTTTCTCGGTTTCGCTAATTTCTATCGGCGTTTCATTCGTAGTTTCGGTCAAGTGGCTGCCCCTCTCACAGCTCTGACTTCTGTCAAGACTTGCTTTAAGTGGTCCGGTTCCGCCCAGGGAGCTTTTGATCTCCTCAAGAAGCGTTTTACATCCGCCCCTATCCTTGTTACTCCTGACGTCACTAAACAATTCATTGTCGAGGTTGACGCTTCAGAGGTGGGCGTGGGAGCCATTCTGTCTCAGCGCTCCCAGTCTGATGATAAGGTCCATCCTTGCGCTTACTTTTCTCATCGCCTGTCGCCATCGGAACGCAACTATGATGTGGGTAACCGCGAACTGCTCGCCATCCGCTTAGCCATAGGCGAATGGCGACAGTGGTTGGAGGGGGCGACCGTTCCTTTTGTCGTTTGGACTGACCATAAGAACCTTGAGTACATCCGTTCTGCCAAACGACTTAATGCACGTCAGGCTCGTTGGGCGTTGTTTTTCGCTCGTTTCGAGTTCGTGATTTCCTATCGTCCGGGAAATAAGAACACCAAGCCTGATGCCTTATCCCGTCTCTTTAGTTCTTCTGTGGCTTCTACCGACCCCGAGGGGATTCTCCCTGAGGGGCGTGTTGTCGGGTTGACTGTCTGGGGAATTGAGAGACAGGTAAAGCAAGCACTCACTCACACTGCGTCGCCGCGCGCTTGTCCTAGTAACCTTCTGTTCGTTCCTGTCTCTACTCGTCTGGCTGTTCTTCAGTGGGCTCACTCTGCCAAGTTAGCTGGCCACCCCGGCGTTCGGGGTACGCTTGCTTCTATTCGCCAGCGGTTTTGGTGGCCTACTCAGGAGCGGGACACGCGCCGTTTCGTGGCTGCTTGCTCGGACTGCGCGCAGACTAAGTCAGGTAACTCTCCTCCTGCCGGTCGTCTCAGACCGCTTCCCATTCCTTCTCGACCATGGTCTCACATCGCCTTAGACTTTATTACCGGTCTGCCTTCGTCTGCGGGGAAGACTGTGATTCTTACGGTTATCGATAGGTTCTCTAAGGCGGCACATTTCATTCCCCTCGCTAAGCTTCCTTCCGCTAAGGAGACGGCACAAATCATCATTGAGAATGTGTTCAGAATTCATGGCCTCCCGTTAGACGCCGTTTCAGACAGAGGTCCGCAATTCACGTCACAGTTTTGGAGGGAGTTCTGTCGTTTGATTGGTGCTTCCGTCAGTCTCTCTTCCGGGTTTCATCCCCAGTCTAACGGTCAAGCAGAAAGGGCCAATCAGTCGATTGGTCGCATATTACGCAGCCTTTCGTTTCGAAACCCTGCGTCTTGGGCAGAACAGCTCCCCTGGGCTGAGTACGCTCACAACTCGCTTCCTTCGTCTGCTACCGGGCTATCTCCGTTTCAGAGTAGTCTTGGGTACCAGCCTCCTCTGTTCTCGTCCCAGCTCGCCGAGTCCAGCGTTCCCTCCGCTCAGGCTTTTGTCCAACGTTGTGAGCGCACCTGGAGGAGGGTCAGGTCTGCACTTTGCCGTTACAGGGCGCAGACTGTGAGAGCCGCCAATAAACGTAGGATTAAGAGTCCTAGGTATTGTCGCGGTCAGAGAGTGTGGCTTTCCACTCGTAACCTTCCCCTTACGACAGCTTCTCGCAAGTTGACTCCGCGGTTCATTGGTCCGTTCCGTGTCTCTCAGGTCGTCAATCCTGTCGCTGTGCGACTGCTTCTTCCGCGACATCTTCGTCGCGTCCACCCTGTCTTCCATGTCTCTTGTGTCAAGCCTTTTCTTCGCGCCCCCATTCGTCTTCCCTCCCCCCCCCCCGTCCTTGTCGAGGGCGCTCCTATTTACAGGGTACGGAAGATCATGGACATGCGTTCTCGGGGACGTGGTCACCAGTACTTAGTGGATTGGGAGGGTTACGGTCCTGAGGAGAGGAGTTGGGTTCCATCTCGGGACGTGCTGGACCGTTCGTTGATTAATGATTTCCTTCGTTGCCGCCAGGGTTCCTCCTCGAGTGCGCCAGGAGGCGCTCGGTGAGTGGGGGGGTACTGTCATGTTTTGTCTTTCATCATGTCTTGTCCCTGTGCTTCCCTCTGCTGGTCTTATTAGGTTCTTTCCCTCTTTCTCTCTCTCTATCGTTCCGTTCCTGCTCCCAGCTGTTTCTCATTCTCCTAACGACCTCATTTACTCTTTCACACCTGTCCCCTATTTTGCCCTCTGATTAGAGTCCCTATTTCTCCCTCTGTTTTCCGCTTCTGTCCTTGTCGGATTCTTGTTTGACGTTTGCTGTTCCTGTGTCCTTGTTCCGCCCTGTCGTGTTCTTTGCCTTCTTCAGATGCTGCGTGTGAGCAGGTGTCAATGTCAGCTACGGCCAGTGCCTTCCTGAAGCGACCTGCAGTCTGTGGTCGCGTCTCCAGTCGTTCCTCTCTGTTGACGAGAGGATAGTATCCAGGAGAATCATTATTTGTTTTATTCTGGAATAAAGACTCTGTTACTATTACGTCGCTTTTGGGTCCTCATTCTGCAGCACAACATTGTATGTCAGCAAATTCCATGAACAGAAGAACAAATTGAAGTAGTGCAAACACAGACATTTAGTTCCATGATATTCCCATCTTTCCACAAGATAGTGCTGCAGTTCCAACTAGCTAAGCAAACTCATACATGATGCACCCTTGAGTTTGAATACGTATGTGAAGTGTCGATATGGGGATATGGATATACTGTATTTTGTGGAGAGTGATAGATAAAAGGGTTTAACCATGACTTCACCTTCAGATGAACTTTGTTGGATTGGAGAACAATAGATGACTACCTTCTGTTGAAATTCAAGCAGTAGACCCCCCCCCCCCCCCCACACACACACACACACACACACACACACACACACACACACACACACACACACACACACACACACACACACACACACACACACACACACACACCCTACCTCCCCATTGCAATTGCTCCATAAGTACTGGGCCTCGCCTCTCTGGTCTGTCAATTGGTGTGTTAGGGTTCTCTCTTTCTCTCTCTCTCTCTTTCTCCCTCCGTCTGTCTCTGTCTCTCTCTGTCGGTGCCATGCAGCTTCACTCCATGGCGAGCTCTGAGCAGAGAGAGAGAGAGAGACGCTCATTATGCAGTTTAGAGGAGAGAGCAGGGCAGGCACTGGGAACATCCCACACACTTCCACACCAGGCAGCATAGTGTTGCACGAGGCTGTCAATGACAGCAGTCAAGCGGGCGTGCGCCTTGCCCTCCGGCTCTGTGAATAAGTGCCAGTGTGCCGGCTGTCTCACAGATCCCTGCTCCCTGTCGTGTGTGTGTGCGGCTCCAGGTGGCAGCAAGTACTCTGCTTGGGGCATAGGGGGAAGGCTTTACCAGGCTGTACAAGCTGTGTGTTGTGTGGTGGGACTGGGTACTGTGACCTGGCCTCAGAGCCATACGAAACATACATTACGTATTTCTGAGCACCTCCAAGATGGATGATGCACTTAGAAACAAGGTGCTATCTAGAACCTGAAAGGGTTATTCAGATGTCCCCATAAGAGAACCCTTTGAAGAACCCTTTTTGGTTCCAGGTTGAACCCTTTTCACAGAGGGTGTCTACATGGAACCCAAGTGAGTTCTACCTGGAACAAAAAAGGGTTCTACCTGGAATCAAAAAGGGGTCTCCTATAGGGACAGCCGAAGAACCCTTTTGCAACCATTTCTAAGAGTGTACCTATTAATTGTCTAGTTACTTTAGACAGGAACGAAGGTAGGGAGGTTGGTCGGGGAGGATGGGTGGGCGTAATTTGCGACAGTCTAGCAATTCAAAGCGGTTGTGTCTTCGAGTCGCGTCGGGGAGAACTGTTGCATTTTAGCCAACCCTTCCACTAAACTTTATTCTAAACTTAACTCAATTCACCTAACATTTGTCGTTTTAGTTCTCCTAACCTTTTACATAAATAATCCTAACCTTGGTCGATAGTTTACTTAACAGCCAATGTAAATTCTCCCCATAATTCGCTTTTGTTGTTACGCTGAAATAAGCAACCTGGTCTCAGAGAAAGGCGTATAATAGTATCAGCCTCAAAGATGTATGGTAAGTTATGTCATCCAATTCGTATGCTATTATTTGGCCAGGTAAAATGTATGATACTATACGTCCTATACTTCGAGGAAAACTATTCAGTTCAAAATGTAACGTAACCTAATATACAGTATCATACTAAATGGTGTATTACAAATGTATGTATAGAATAATAGGAATTGCCCTGAGACCATAGTGAAACGTACGATATCTCTGTAAAATGAATCAATAAAGATTTTTTGGTTTTGTTCCTCCAGGAGGATGGATGGACTGTACGGATGGATCCACAGATTGGGAAGGAAGACAGATGTAACTGACAACCAGTGTGTGTCAGCGAGGTGAGGTGAGGTGCCTCTATCGTACCTCACGTCCTTGTCCAGAACTCTCACAGAGCTTTTAACACTTGGCTTATATGAACAATTTTGGTCTGGGTTAAGTGATGAAAGAGTTATATACAGTGCCTTCAAAAAAGTATTCACACTCCTTTACTTTTTCCACACTCCTTTACTTTTTCCATGTTCAATAATAGTGGTTAACATGATTTTTTAACTACTATTCCATCTCTGTACCCCACACATAGAATTATCTGTAAGTTCCCTCAATCGAGTAGTGAATTTCAACCACAGATCCAACTATAAAGACCAGGAAGGTTTTTAAATGGCTCGCAAAGAAGGGCACCAATTGGTAGATAAAAAAAAAGATGCAAAAAAAAGCTGAATATCCCTTTGAGCATGGTGGATATTAATTACACTTTGGATGGTGTATCAATACACCCAGTCACTAAAAAAGATACAGGCCTCTTTCCTAACTTGCCGGACAGGAAGGAAACTGCTCAGGGATTTCACCATGAGGCCAATGATGATTTTAAAACAGTTACAGAGTAAAGACGTCCCGCTAGCGGGACAACTTCCGGTGAAACTGGAGGGCGTGTGATTCAAATAAATAATCATACAAATTATGTTAAAAGCTTAAATTCTTGTTATTCTAACTGCATTGTCCGATTTACAGTAGGCTTTACAGCAAAAGCATGCCATGCGATTGTTTGAGGGCGGCATCCCACTTCAAAATATTTTTCCACCGGCACAGGTTTCATAAATTCACAAATAGCGATTAAATATTCACTTACTTTTTGAAAATATTCCTCTGATTTGTCATCCAAAGGGTCCCAGCTACAACATGTAGTGTCATTTTCTTTAAAAAATCCTTCTTTATATCCCAAAAGTCAGTTTAGTTGGCGCCATCGATTTGAGTAATCCACTCGTTCAACGTGCAGAGAAAGGAATCAAAAAAAGCTACCGCTACACTTTGTTAAAACAGGTCAAAATACGTTTCTATTTAATCCTCAGATAACCTAAAATGTAATTAAACTTTAATATGTCATACAGAAAGAAGTATGTTCAATAGGAAAAAGATATTAGCAGGTGCGTGTCCATTTCGTTGTGTGCGCATACACGAATTTCCAAGTCTGTGTCCCTGTGTCAAAACTCATTATTCTTCCTAGTTTTGGACGAAACAAGCCTGAAACCTTGAACAAAGACTACTGGCACCCAGTGGAAGCCATAGGAATTGCATACTGGGAGCTAGATTACATTTTCCCCCATACATTCCATTGGAAGAGCATGGGCTCTAAAGAAAAACTATTTCCGTTTGGTTTTTCTTTGGATTTTCTCCTACCATATCTATTGTTTTATAGTCTCCTACATTATTCTAACATTTCTACAGAATTCAGAGTGTTTTCTTTCCAATGGTACCAATTATATGCATATCCTGGCTTCAGGGCCTGAGCAACAGACAGTTTACTTTGGGCATGTCAGTCAGGTGGAAATGGAGAAAAATAGACCCTAGCCTGAAGAAGTTTTAATCTAACTGTACTGTCCAATTTAAAGTAGCTATTACAGTGAAAGAATGCCATACTTTTGTTTGAGGAGAGTGCACATTTATGAACTTGAAAAGTTATAAAATAAACAAATTAGGCACATTTGGGCAGTCTTGCAATTTTGAACAGAAATGCAATTGTTCATTGGATCAGTCTAAAACTTTGCACATACACTGCTGTCATCTTGTGGCCAAAATTGCACCTGGGCTGGAAAAATACATTATGGCCTTTCTCTTGCACTTCAAAGATGATGGTACAAAAAAAAAACATGTTTTTTCTTTGTATTATCTTTTACCAGATCTAATGTGTTATATTCTCCTACATTCATTTCACATTTCCACAAACTTCAAAGTGTTTCCTGTAAAATGGTATTAAGAATATGCAAATCCTTGCTTCAGTCCTGAGCTACAGGCAGTTAGATTTGGGTATGTCATTTTAGGCGAAAATTGAAAGAAAAAAAAGGTCCGATCATTAAGAGGTTTTTAAGTAATACTGAAAAAAATGTGTCAAAGAATTTTACTTTTTGTCCTGAATACAAAGTGTTATGTTTGGGGCAAATCCTACACAACACATCACTGAGTACCACTCTTCATATTTTGAAGCATGGTGGTGGCTGAATCATGTTATGGGTATGCTTGTCATTGGCAAGAACTATGATGTTTTTGGGGATAAAAATAAATGTAAAACAGCAATAAGCACAGCCAAAACCCTAGAGGAAAACGTGCTTTCCAACAGACACTGGGAGACGAATTCACCTTTCAGCAGGACAATAACCTAAAACACAAGTCCAAATCTACACTGGAGTTGCTTACCAAGAGTGGCCTAGTTACAGTTTTGACCTAAATCGTCTTGAAAAATCTATAGCAAGACTTGAAAATGGCTGTCTAGCAATGATCAACAATAAACTTAACAGAGCATGAAGAAATTTTAAAATAATAATGTCAGGAGAGGTCGTAATTGAGTGAGGTTGTAACTGATAATGTCAGGCTGAGTCTTGACTGGGTGAGGATGTAACTGATGATGTCAGGCTGAGTCAGGATTGGGTGAGGATGTAACTGATGATGTCAGGCTGAGTCATGATTGGGTGAGGATGTAACTGATGATGTCAGGCTGAGTCATGATTGGGTGAGGATGTAACTGATAATATCAGGCTGAGTTGTGACTGGGTGAGGATGTAACTGATGATGTCAGGCTGAGTCATGATTGGGTGAGGATGTAACTGATGATGTCAGGCTGAGTCATGATTGGGTGAGGTTGTAACTGATAATATCAGGCTGAGTTGTGACTGGGTGAGGATGTAACTGATGATGTCAGGCTGAGTCATGATTGGGTGAGGATGTAACTGATGATGTCAGGCTGAGTCATGATTGGGTGAGGTTGTAACTGATAATATCAGGCTGAGTTGTGACTGGGTGAGGATGTAACTGATGATGTCAGGCTGAGTCATGATTGGGTGAGGATGTAACTGATGATGTCAGGCTGAGTCAGGATTGGGTGAGGATGTAACTGATGATGTCAGGCTGAGTCATGATTGGGTGAGGTTGTAACTGATAATATCAGGCTGAGTTGTGACTGGGTGAGGATGTAACTGATGATGTCAGGCTGAGTCATGATTGGGTGAGGATGTAACTGATGATGTCAGGCTGAGTCATGATTGGGTGAGGATGTAACTGATGATATCAGGCTGAGTCATGATTGGGTGAGGATGTAACTGATGATGTCAGGCTGAGTCATGATTGGGTGAGGATGTAACTGATGATGTCAGGCTGAGTCATGATTGGGTGAGGATGTAACTGATGATGTCAGGCTGAGTCATGATTGGGTGAGGATGTAACTGATGATGTCAGGCTGAGTCATGATTGGGTGAGGATGTAACTGATGATATCAGGCTGAGTTGTGACTGGGTGAGGATGCAACTGATGATGTCAGGCTGAGTTGTGACTGGGTGAGGATGTAACTGATGATATCAGGCTGAGTCGTGACTGGGTGTGGATGTAACTGATAATGTCAGGCTGAGTCGTGACTGGGTGTGGATGTAACTGATAATGTCAGGCTGAGTCGTGACTGGGTGTGGATGTAACTGACAACCAGTGTGGTTCAGCTGGGTGAGGAGCCTCTTTCTGTCCTGTCTAACAACAGTACCTTGTCTAACAACCCACAGACCCTCATGAAGTCCCACTCCTTAATACTGCCAAGACCAATGAACAATGTTGTAACAAGTGACAGAAATTCTGCAGTATATCAACAATAAAGTGTTGGAGGATCAACAGTATACGACATTAAAGCTTTTGTGTTCAAGTACTGTATCTGTATTTTGGCTCAGTATGTCGGAAGCGACAGATCTGTGTTATTATTTTTCTCAACATTATGGGATCAAAGACCTTTTTTTCATTGTTAAAACTTCTACAGACATGCAGAGAGATAAACATTTACCAACCAATACATGCAGAGAGATAAACATTTACCAATCAATGTATGCAGAGAGATAAACATTTACCAATCAATGTATGCAGAGAGATAAACATTTACCAATCAATGTATGCAGAGATATAAACATTTACCAATCAATGTATGGAGAGAGATAAACATTTACCAATCAATGTTTATTTATTTTATTTATCCGTTATTTTACCAGGTAAGTTGACTGAGAACACATTCTCATTTGCAGCAACGACCTGGGGAATAGTTACAGGGGAGAGGAGGGGGATGAATGAGCCAATTGTAAACTGGGGATTATTAGGTGACCGTGATGGTTGAGGGCCAGATTGGGAATTTAGCCAGGACACCGGGGTTAACACCCCTACTCTTACGACAAGTGCCATGGGATCTTTAATGACCTCAGAGAGTCAGGACACCCGTTTAACGTCCCATCCGAAAGACGGCACCCTACACAGAGCAGTGTCCCCAATCACTGCCCTGGGGCATTGGGATCTTTGTTTAGACCAGAGGAAAGAGTGCCTCCTACTGGCCCTCCAACACCACTTCCAGCAGCACCAATGTATGCAGAGAGATAAACATTTACCAACCAATGCATGCAGAGAGATAAACACTTACCAGCCAATGTATGCAGAGAGATAAACATTTACCAATCAATGTATGCAGAGAGATAAACATTTACCAACCAATACATGCAGAGAGATAAACATTTACCAACCAATACATGCAGAGAGATAAACACTTACCAACCAATGTATGCAGAGAGATAAACACTTACCAACCAATGCATGCAGAGAGATAAACACTTACCAACCAATGCATACAGAGAGATAAACACTTACCAGCCAATGTATGCAGAGAGATAAACACTTACCAACCAATGTATGCAGAGAGATAAACACTTACCAGCCAATGTATGCAGAGAGATAAACACTTACCAACCAATGTATGCAGAGAGATAAACACTTACCAACCAATGCATACAGAGAGATAAACACTTACCAAACAATGCATGCAGAGAGATAAACACCAACCAATGCATGCAGGGAGATAAATACTTAGAAACCAATGCATGCATGCAGAGAGATAAACACTTACCATCCAATGCATGCAGAGAGATAAATACTTACCAATGCATGCAGGGAGATAAATACTTACAAACCAATGCATGCATGCAGAGAGATAAACACTTACCATCCAATGCATGCAGAGAGATAAACACCAACCAATTCATGCAGGGAGATAAATACTTACAAACCAATGCATGCATGCAGAGAGATAAACACTTACCATCCAATGCATGCAGAGAGATAAATACTTACAAACCAATGCATGTAGAGAGATAAACACCAACCAATGCATGCAGGGAGATAAATACTTACAAACCAATGCATGCATGCAGAGAGATAAACACTTACCATCCAATTCATGCAGAGAGATAAATACTTACAAACCAATGCATGCAGAGAGATAAACACTTACCAACCAATGTATGCAGAGAGATAAACACTTACCAACCAATGTATGCAGAGAGATAAACACTTACCAACCAATGCATACAGAGAGATAAACACTTACCAAACAATGCATGCAGAGAGATAAACACCAACCAATGCATGCAGGGAGATAAATACTTACAAACCAATGCATGCATGCAGAGAGATAAACACTTACCATCCAATGCATGCAGAGAGATAAATACTTAAAAACCAATGCATGCAGAGAGATAAACACCAACCAATGCATGCAGGGAGATAAATACTTACAAACCAATGCATGCATGCAGAGAGATAAACACTTACCATCCAATGCATGCAGAGAGATAAAAACCTACAAACCAATGCATACATGCAGGGAGATAAACACTTACCAACCAATGCATGCAGAGCACACACACAGACCTAAAGTACAGACACTAGTGAAAAGATGAGGATTACTTACACAAAAACCTGCTGCTTGCACAACATGCAGCCAGACATATAAGCACATGCATACAAATAAACCCATCTACCCTAACATAGGGACATGTCTACCCATATAGGGATTGATAGAGTAGCCAACGGCTTCAGACATTTCAGTGGTCTGTTCAAGGTCTTTTTGAAATCTCCCTCGACATCCCTACACAGACTCTCAGCCTAGCAACCTGCTTTAGCATGTTCCTCTCTGTCGGAGTCTGTTATTCCCGCTCTCTCCCAGTCTACCACCTCCCTCTTTCAGTTTCTCTTTCTACCCTATTCCCCACTTCCCTCCCTCTTTTTCTCCTCATCCCCACAACATTTTTCTCTGTCGGTTTCTCCCTTCCTCCTCCCAAACCATTTTCTCTCTCTCTTCATCTTGCTCTCTCCTCTTTCCCCCTCCTTCCCCTTTCCCTCTCTCTCTGCCTCCCTTTCTCAATCTCCCTCCTCTTCTCTCTCCATCTTACCCCTGTCCGTCTCTCCGTTACCTATTCTTCCCCCTATCTCTCTATCCCTCTCCCCCTATCCCTCCCTCTCTTAAGCAGTGTCCTGGCTCCTTCTTATCTCCAGTCTCCATGTAGTGACGCCAACCATGACCAAACACACCATGACCAAACACAGAGACTTACATTTCCTTGGCTGACTGCAGTCTTCTCTCTCTTTGTCTCTCTCTCACTCTCTTTATCTCCCCCTTCTCTCTATTGATCTCTCTCTCTCTTTCACTCTCTTTCTCCTTCTCTCTCTCTCTCTCTCTCCTTTCCTCTCCCTTCATCTCTCGCTCTCTCTTTTTCTCCCTGTTTCTCCTTCTCTTTCTCCACCTCTCTCTCTCTCTTTTTCTCTCCCTTCATCTCTCTTTCTCTCTTTCTTCCGCTGTCTCTGTCTCACAGTCAGTCTAAAGAAATCAAAACGAATGCCCTCAACTTGTCCTTGAATTTAATGATTGGTTGGTACCCTTCCCACCGTACCTGTTTCAGGAGTTGGATATCTACAAATGTAGGATCTTAATTTGACTTATTAATGTCACAGCAAAATAATACTGCAGAAACATAATGTTGCTTCTGGCAAAGGGTACCAACACATTTATGCAGCATTGAAGGTCTCCAAGAACACAGTGGGCTCCATCATTCTTAACATAATGTTGCTTGATCGGTGGTGAAGCTATTAGCTGGCCAAAAGTAGGCTACATGAAAAGTCCAATACGGTTAATATATATATATATAATGCATTCGGAAAGTATTCAGACCCCTTGACTTTTTACACATTTTGTTACATTACAGCCTTATTCAAAAATGTATTTAATTATTATTTCCCTCATCAATCTACACATAATAACCCATCATCACAAAGCAAAAACTGTTTTGTAGAAGATTGCAAATTTATAAAAAATGTAAAATAGAAATACCTTATTTATATAAGTTTCCAGACCCTTTGCTATGAGACTCGAAATTGAGCTCAGGTGCATCCTATTTCCATTGATCATCCTTGAGATGTTACTACAACTTGATAGGAGTCCACCTGCAGTAAATTCAACTGATTAGACATGATTTGGAAAGGCAACAACCTGTCAATATAAGGTGAGGTTAAAGGAATTGTCCGTAAAGCTCAGAGACAGGATTGTTTCGAGACACAGATCTGGCAAAGGGTACCAACATATTTCTGCAGCATTGAAGGTCCCCAAGAACACAATGGCCTCCATCATTCTTAAATGGAAGAAGTTTGGAACCAACAAGACTCTTCTTAGAGCTGGCCGCCTGGCCAAACTGAGCAATCGGAGGAAAAGGGCCTTGGTAAGGGAAGTGACCAAGAACCTGATGGTCACTGCAGAGTTCCTCTGTGGAGATGTGAGAACCTTCCAGAAGGACAACCATCTCTGCAGCACTCCACCAATCAGGCCTTATGGTAGAGTGGCCAGACGGAAGCCAGTCTTCAGTAAAAGACACATGACAGACCGCTTGGAGTTAGATGCCAAAAAGGCACGTAAAGACTCTCAGACCATGAGAAACAAGAATCTCTGGTCTGAACTCTTTGGCCTGAATGCCAAGCGTCACGTCTAGAGGAAACCTGGCACAATCTCTATGGTGAAGCATGGTGGTGGCAGCATCATGCTGAGGGGATGTTTTTCAGCAGCAGGGGCTGGGAGACTAGTCAGGATTGAGGGAAAGACTAATGGAGCAAAGTACAGAGAGATCCTTGATGAAAACCTGCTCCAGAGTGCTCAGGTCCTCAGAATGAGGCAAAGGTTCAACGTCCAACAGGACAACGACCCTAAGCACACAGCCAAGACAACACAGGAGTGGCTTCGTGACAACTCTCGGAATGTCTTTGAGTGGCCCAGCCAGAGCCCGGACTTGAACCTGATCAAACATCTCTGGAGAGACCTGAAAATAGCTGTGCAGCGACGTTCCCCATCCAACTTGACAGAGCTTGAGAGGATCTGCAGAGAAGAATGGGAGAAACTCCCCAAATACAGGTGTACCAAGCTTGTAGCGTTATACCCAAGGAGATTTGAGGCTGTAACCGCTGCCAAAGGTGCTTCAACAAATTACTGAGTAAAGGGTCTGAATACTTACATAATTGTGATATTTAATTTATTTATTTTTTGCAAACATTTCTAAAAACCTGTTTTTGCTTTGTCATTTTGGGGTACCATGAACCCCTGAATGACTTATGAATATGACATTTCATAGATAGCTTATCCGACATTGATTCATCAGAATTTTATCTATATCTCCATTACTGGGAAAAATGTATGGAAAGAGACAACAGACTCCGCAGTTGAAAAGAAAGCCTATCACAACCCATTGTAGCCTGTGGAACACATAGGACGAATTATTGACAAGTATCCGTCTCCATCGAGCCAATAGCAGATATTATGTGAGAATCACGTTTCCAGATGAATGGTGAAACAATGCAATCTGGTGCTGCAGAACCTGCTATCTGCAGTGGGGAGACACAGCAAATAAATGTCTGACTTCAGCGCCTGTCAGCAGCCAAGCCGATACCTTTTGAGTCTGTATCAAAACATAATTATGACACCCATGCATACATTATTGCTACCAGGCTTTCTATAATACCCAAACAACATGAGCCCCAGGAATATAAATAACAAACACACATTTTTAACTATCTGTACTGGAAGTAATTAATTATTGAATCCAGGTGGAGACAGACTGGAGATTTCTTCTCTGGGTTTACACTGCCATCTAGAGGTGGACTGAGGTGTGTGTGTGTGTGTGTGTGTGTGTGTGTGTGTGTGTGTGTGTGTGTGTGTGTGTGTGTGTGTGTGTGTGTGTGTGTGTGTGTGTGTGTGTGTGTGTGTGTGTGTGTGTGTGTGTGTGTGTGTGTGTGTGTGTGTACTTGCCTGCGACCATGTCTGAATGGAAGAAACCAACCCCTTTCAAAAGAAAGCAGGAGCAGTGGAATATCAGTACCCAAGGATGTTGGCCCATCCTGATTTGGTGGCTGGATGTTGTTCCTTCCAGGGGAATGTAGCCTGGACGATTGTTCCCGGTGTCATGGTGTGTCGGTCGGGGCCCAGGCTGCCTGGCCGTCCCAGCGGTGCCCTGGTGGAGTGGAGTGTGCCCAGGGCTGCTACGGGCCCCTGCGTCTGGCAGCTGCATCGCCCTCCAGATGGTCCCTGGAATTATGAGTAGGTACAGTGAGTAGACACACACATACACACATAGAGAGAGAAAAACACACACACACACACAGCAGCCTTCCAGCTCACTGCCCCTGTCAAGGCAAGAAGCCATGCATGAAGTTTCATCAGCTTGTCAACACCAGCAGAGTGATTATCCCTCGGCGGTGGAGAGGCACTGCAGATAGATTTTTCTCATTTTTGGTATCTGGTAACAGCTCAACAGTTTCCGGCCTCCCCTGGCGTGCTGATGTCTCTCTCCTGTCTGTGGTGTGGTCCTCCCTGTACCTGACACCTTTAAGACTACCTCGCTCCCTCTCTCCCCTGACATTCTGTCACCAGGCACAAGGAGTCTTTCTGTATTGTTAACTACTCCCCTTCCCACTCACAGGCAGATACACACACCATCACTGCCACCTTCCTCTCTCTGCAGATGCTTTGAGTCAAGGTACAAGGAGTTTTTCTGTTTTGTAAACAACAGGCATGCTCTCCCTGATATACATGCACAAGTGTGCATGCACCCACACACTCAGCCGCACACACACAACCACCTCCCCTTGGCACCGGCTCTTCCAACCTGTTGTTGTGCCCAGACTAGTGGTTGTTGGTGTTTAATGCTGGCAAGGCTTGAGATGTCACAGGCTGGGCACCTTCCCAGATAGCAGGAACCGGCCGCCATTTTAATTTCCGTTCCCCCATACATGCTTCTCCAGTCTGCATTTAGTTGTTGGTTGGGTGTGTTTGAGTTTGAGAAAACAGGTATAAGATTGCAGGAATTAGTTAAAAAGTCACTGATGCTGGTGCTTTGGCCACTCTCCTCTATGAACCTCTCCTCTCCTGTAGCTGAGACTCATAGAGAACGGCCGCCGCACCACACAGCACAGCACCGACAGGAAAGGAAACTTTTAATTGGCTACACGAAGCACAGCTGTGTTTTGTTGTTCTCTGGGAAAAAAAGAAAATCTATTTGCCAGAAGTGCAGACTGCAGTAATACTGAGGCAACACCTGAAACTAATACCAAACAGAAACATGTGTACCAAATGGTTCCCTATACCCTTATAGTGAACTACTTGGTCCTGGTCAAAAGTAGTTCCCTGTATAGGGAACAGGGTGTCGTTTGGAACTAAACCTATGGATTTACTGAAGCACATTCATATCGGAGCTATCAATCAGATTTTATCTGAAGCACAGGGGACCGTTTATCTGTAAACCAAGGGAGGAGTAGAATCCCTCCTTCCTCTAAATAGTATCAGCATCATCGTCTGTTCTGAGATGGAACATCATAAATATGCTTATTCATTCAGTGTGACTCTGGTGTTGCAGAGGGTGGAATGTTGAACAGATTCCTGTTCCAATCAGTCAACTGTGGATACGTCTCAAATGGCAACCTATTCCCTATATAGTGCACTACTTTTGACCAGGCCCCATAGGGCTCTGTTCAAAAGTAGTGCACTATATAAGGGATAGGGTAGGGTGCCATTTGCACCATTTTGCTAATCATTATTCAGATGGGATTGGTTTTATTCACCCTCCCTCTGAGCTTTACTGTATAAACGGTTTACAGGGTGGTGCTGTGAGGCTTTTTGTTATTTTGTATTATGTATGCCGCCCCCTGGACAGTACTTGAACAGTCCCAGAGTCCCCCACAATAGGCTTATGACTGCAGACGGAGGAAGTGCTATTTTATTTTTCCTTTCCTTTTTCTCTGGCTCTCTGGGATTCACTTCACGGTCATAAAGAAAATGAAATCCACCTGAATGGGGCCTTTTGGGTAATTTGCATGCCAGTAGTGCTCTGAAATGAAATGAGATATGACACGGCAATTTAATTACGGCTTCAGGAGAGCTTCACAATTGTCTTCCCTTATAGAATAAATATTGAATAAAGGATTCTCTCTTGGTTTCCTTCTCTCTGCCTCTGTTCCTTCTCTCTCTCTGCCTCAATTCTATCTCTCTCTCTGCCTCTGTTCCTTCTCTCTCTCTGCCTCAATTCTATCTCTCTCTCTGCCTCTGTTCCTTCTCTCTCTCTGCCTCAATTCCTTCTCTCTCTCTGCCTCAATTCCTTCTCTCTCTCTGCCTCAATTCCTTCTCTCTCTCTGCCTCAAATCCTTCTCTCTCTCTCTGCCTCAATTCCTTCTCTCTCTCTCTGCCTCAATTCCTTCTCTCTCTCTCTGCCTCTGTTCCTCCTCTCTCTCTCCATTTTTTTCTATATCTCTCAAAAACACCCTCTCTCTCGCCCTCCCTCTCAATATTGTCTTTCTCTCTACCACTCCCTCGAAGCATGTTTTCTTTCCCTCTCTTCTTTCTCTCTCTCCTCTCTCCACCCCCCTCGTCCTCGTCTCCATCTCTCTCCACTTCACTTCCCAGTCAGTCCCTCCACTCAGTATTCAGTAAACACCAGGTGATGGTGATTGGTGATGCATATCGTGCTGTGGGGGGGCCAGCTCAGAGACCTGCTTTGAGAGGTCCCACATTCATGAGTTTCCACCCAGGTCCTGGCCAAGCTGAATGTGAGGTTACCACAACTCAGTATGCATACCCACGCTCCCCACCATAATGACCTCTGAAAATACACACCATTTCCAAAGCAATAGGCTTTAGAAAATGTAAATGGAGACACTCGGGGCATGGGCACACCTTTACAGCAGAGGGGAGCCAAACCAGTGGGGAGGAGGGCTGACAGTGTACGCGTGCGTGTGCACGCATTAATGTGTTTGAGAGACTTCACACACAGCCTCCCTTCATCCGCCAGCAGGCAGTGTGTGGACTCTGACCCCTCCGCTCCTCCGTTACCCCCAAGGGTCCATTGGGTCAGCCTCTTAGAAAACCTCACCTCTCTGAGAGTCTCTGTGAGAGCTTCCCCACTGAGAGGAATAGGCCTGCTTAGGAATTCACTGCCCATGTTTAACCACCACCGCAACTCAGAGAAAGTGAAGGAGCAGAAGAAGAGGAAGAAGCATTATCTCAAAGTGTGGCATCATTGAGTCAAATGAACATCTGGTCGCCTCCACTCATAGTGCGTCGACTGAAAGAGTTGTCAACATATGTTTATCCGCTTCTACTCACTTAAACGACTATTCTCAGGACCACACACACATTCATAAACACACACACACACACACACACACACACACACACACACACACACACACACACACACACACACACACACACACACACACACACACACACACACACTACAGACAGGCCATTAGGGCGCTTCCTCTCTGAACCCATTCTTTCATCCCGTTCTCTTTCAGGGTCCTCAAACTTCCATCTTCTAATGGCTCACTCATGTGAATCATTACAATATAGCCTTAAGAAAGGGTGACAGCGCTTGCCAGCTTGACGCATTGTTAACACCATGTCGCAGAGTGAGCGGAGACAGAGCTTCGTCCCAAATGGTGGCCTATTCCCTACAAAGTGCACTACTTTTGACCATGGCATGGGGCAATGGTCAAAAGTAGCGCACTATGTAGGGAATAGGCTGCCATTTGGGACGCGACCAGGACCTGCCAGAGGATTAATCCGCCTCACAACACAGAAGGTCAGGGGCCGTCGACGTCGCGCTGCAATTCTAATCAGATGCCTACCAACGCTGACAGTCAGTACAGGCAGGAAGGAGAAATTAATATTACACAAGTCTTCTATTTTCATTCCTCTTCTCTTTTTTTCTTGTCCAGTGAATGATTCATGTGTCATGAATACATTAACGGTGTAGCATAGCCGAAAGAGGAAGAATGGAAGATTGTACGAGTGAAAGAAAGACAGAGAGAGAGAGATTAGGCGAAAGATTTGAGGCGATTAGGCAGCGAGTCCACAGGGATCTCCCAAACAAGCTCGTTCGACAACAGCAATCTCTGATTCCATATTTCTGTCAATTTTCGAAGGCTTCTGTTGAGATGCTGTGTTTTGATCAGTTTCCATCTGTGTGTGTGTGTGTGTGTGTGTGTGTGTGTGTGTGTGTGTGTGTGTGTGTGTGTGTGTGTGTGTGTGTGTGTGTGTGTGTGTGTGTGTGTGTGTGTGTGTGTGTGTGCCGATGGTTTACCGTAAAGAGATGAACACCTCACAGCACTAACCCTTAGCCGTGATTGAAGGCTACAGAAGGGCTGGAGAAAAAAGGATGACAGATTTAATTGTTTCAATCTAATTGGACTGCATGGAGTTGGTATGTGTTGCCAGGCGAATTCCACGCTTTGCATGTTAACATACAGCATATGCCAGCCTGCTTCTCTTACAGGGAGGCATGGGTCCATAGCAGTAGCAGTTTCTGATACACAATGAACATGGTGCTGTGCATTCAATCAAACATGGACTGGTGATGCCAATAGCATACAGTAGGCTATATACCAACCTCTCTGTGACCCATGAGCACTCTAACAGGTAGAATACACTGCAAGACTGTTGATGCTAATAGCATACAGTAGGCTAGGTATCAACCTCTCTGTGACCCATGAACTCTCTAACAGGTAGAATATACTGCAAGACTGTTGATGCTAATAGCATACAGTAGGCTATATACCAACCTCTCTGTGACCCATGAGCTCTCTTACAGGTAGAATACACTGCAAGACTGTTGATGCTAATAGCATACAGTAGGCTAGGTACCAACCTCTCTGTGACCCATGAGCTCTCTAACAGGTAGAATACACTGCAAGACTGTTGATGCTAATAGCATACAGTAGGCTATATACCAACCTCTCTGTGACCCATGAGCACTCTAACAGGTAGAATACACTGCAAGACTGTTGATGCTAATAGCATACAGTAGGCTAGGTATCAACCTCTCTGTGACCCATGAACTCTCTAACAGGTAGAATACACTGCAAGACTGTTGATGCTAATTGCATACAGTAGGCTAGGTACCAACCTCTCTGTGACCCATGAACTCTCTAACAGGTAGAATACACTGCAAGACTGTTGATGCTAATAGCATACAGTAGGCTAGGTACCAACCTCTCTGTGACCCATGAGCTCTCTAACGCTTAACCTGTTTGGGCTGCAGGGGCAGTATTGAGTAGCCTGGATAAAAGGTGCCCATTTCAAACGGCCTTGTACTCAATTCTTGCTCGTACAATATGCATATTATTATTACTATTGGATAGAAAACACTCTCTAGTTTCTAAAACCGTTTGAATTATATCTGTGAGTAAAACAGAACTAATTTTGCAGCAAACTTCCTGATAGGAAGTGGAAAATCTGAAATTGATGCTCTGTTCTAGGGCCTGCCTATAAATGTCCTTGTTATATATCAGTATACATGCACTTCATACGTCTTCCACTAGATGTCGACAGGCAGTGAGAGAAGAAATGGAGTGTATAACTTGATCTGGGGTCGAATAAAAACTCTTTGTATGACGTGTCACCAGTTTCCTGTTTTCTGGAGCGCGTGCGAAGGGACCTGGTATTGCCTTCTGAAAAGCTGTCGTTATAGACGACTAATATCTCCGGCTTTGATTTTATTTGATACATGTGACAATATCATCGTAAAGTATGTTTTTTCAATATAGTTTTATTAGATTATTGAAATTTTTCCGGGACGTTAGGCGTGTTGCTTTGTCTGCGTATGTTCAGGAAGGAGAGCTTCGCGCCACTTTGCTAGCTTTCCGTGCTAATTGACTGGAGAAGAGGACATTCTAAATCCAAACAACGATTGTTCTGGACAAAGGACCCCTTGTACAACATTCTGATGGAAGATCATCAAAAGTAGGACCCATTTTATGATGTTATTTCATATATCTGTCGTACATGTGTACTAGTAGTTTGCGGCCAGGTTTTGGGCACGCTCTCGCCATAACGTAAACTGCATATCATAATGAAGTTATTTTTAGACTTCTAACACGGCGATTGCATTAAGAACTAGTGTATCTATCATTTCCTATACAACATGTATTTTTTAGTTATGTTTATGAATAGTTATTTGGTCAGAATATGTGAGTGTCAGAAAAATATCCGGACGTTGTGGGAAAAAGATGCTACGTTAGCACAATGTATAACCACTGATTTCAGCTCTAAATATGCACATTTTCGAACAAAACATAAGTGTATGTATAACCTGATGTTATAGGACTGTCATCTGATGAAGCTTATCAAGGTTAGTCAAAAATTATATATCCTTTGCTGGTTTGTTACGATCGCTAACTTTTGCTGCTGGGGAATGGCTTGTGTTTCTGGCTATTGTGGTAAGCTAATATAATGCTATATTGTGTTTTCGCTGTAAAACACTTAAGAAATCGGAAATATTGGCTGGAATCACAAGATGCCTGTCTTTCATTTGCTGTACACCATGTATTTTTCAGAAATGTTTTATGATGAGTATTTAGGTATTTGACGTTGGTGTCTGTAATTACTCTGGCTGTTTCGGTGCTATTTCTGACGGTAGCTGTGATGGTAGCTGCAATGTAAAACTGATTTATAGCTCAAATATGCACATTTTTCGAACAAAACATAGATTTATTGAATAACATGTTATAAGACTGTCATCTGATGAAGTTGTTTCTTGGTTAGTTTGGTTGGTTCTTGGTTAGTTAGGTTGGTTTTGTGCATGCTACCTGTGCTGTGAAAAATGTCTGTCCTTTTTTGTATTTGGTGGTGAGCTAACATAAATATACGTGGTGTTTTCGCTGTAAAACATTTAAAAAATCGGACATGTTGGCTGGATTCACAAGATGTTTATCTTTCAAATGCTGTATTGGACTTGTTAATGTGTGAAAGTTAAATATTTCTAAAAAATATATTTTGAATTTTGCGCCCTGCACTTGAGCTGGCTGTTGTCATAAGTGTACCGACCTCGGGCTTGCAGCCAGAAGAAGTTAAGAAAGGTAAAATACACTGCAAGACTGTTGACGCTAATAGCATACAGGATGAACCAGCCTCTCTGACTCCATATTCCCACTAATTAAAGAAATAAGGTGGCTTGTCTCTCCGGAGGTGACAGCTGACTTCAGGTCTCATGGTCTGAGAGAAGGTTACTGACATAACCGTTTGAGGACTGTGCTGTTGTTCTGCCATTCATTTCCGCTTCGCCGGCTTCTTATAGAACGCTAACGATTATTAAAAGGGCAAATATGATTCTGAGACCTGAAATGACAAAGTAAACCTTTCAATGTGAAAAGAGTTGTAAAAGAGGTGGGAAGATGTCTCCTCAGTTATGTAGCTATGACTATACAATTTGACTTATCTTTTGTGGTTTGGCCTCGGCGGTCACTTCCTGTGGAATGGAATGGAAGGGAAAAAACAACCTTGAATCATTTGAATGTGAATGGAGTTCATCTTTTCAGTTATCATTCCCGACAGAACTGGAAAAACGGGGAGGAAGGGAGTGGGCATTTTCAGCCCATAAACTGGAGCAAATTAGAACCTCCAGGCAGCAATGACTGCATAGAGACGTACTCAACCTTGATAAATATTTCATTTTTCCATTCAGAGGTAGCCTACTGTACAGCTGTACTTGATTCATGGTGTACTAAATCTACCCTTAAGTGGAACACAGAGATGTAGTCCAGAATAAGTACTGTACATATGTAGGATATTCATTTGAGCCAGTTTTCGACAGCAGGAAAATAATCCTGCAGCAACAGGAAATGTGAATTATTATGTGGATTATAATTCATGGACATTTGTGTAGGGGTAGATACATTTTTCAAAAGGAAAAATCAAGTCTGAAAATTCAAAGTGGAAATGACAAACTTCAGAAGCCTTTTTAAACCTCAAATACACTACAAGTTTAACATTTCCTGCATTGCAGGAAAGTACTCCTGCAACAGGGTGATCAAATTAAGATCCTACATCTGTAGTTTAGTGATGGCGCCGGAGGATGGGGCTGCCTACTTATCGGCTCTCAACTAATCATGCTATTTTGTTAGTTTTTTCGCGTTGCTCGTAACTTTTGTACATAATGTTGCTGCTACCATCTCTTATGACCGAAAAGAGCTTCTGGACATCAGAACTGGAATTATTCAACTCAAATTGAATAAGGAGTTCTTCAATGAATCGGACGTGAGGGAGATACTGCAGACACCCGGCCAGGCCCCGATCCCGGTGATTTGCTGGAGAAGGGAACTGAGATTGAGGCAAAAGATCAGGGTGCCTTGCGAGGATCAGGCGACGAGTGGCTAATCGGAACTTGCCTTCCATTCTGCTAGCTAATGTTCAATCGCTGGAAAATAAATGGGATGAATTGAAAGCACGTATATCCTACCAACGGAACATTAAAAACTGTAGTATCTTATGTTTCACCTAGTCGTGGCTTAACAATGACATTTAAGAACATACAGCTTGCGGGTTATACACTCTATCGGCAAGACAGAACAGCAATCTCTGGCAAGACATGGGGCGGGGGCCTATGAATTTATGTAAACAACAGCTGGTGCACAATATCTAAGGAAGTCTCAAGGTTTTGCTCACCTGAGGTAGAGTATCTCATGATAAGCTGTAGACCACACTATCTATTTTTCGTAGCTGTCTACATTCCACCACAGAGCGAGGTTGGCACTAAAACCGCACTAAATGAGCTGTATTCTGCTATGAGCAAACAAGAAAATGCTCATCCATCCGCTCCTAGTGGCTGGTGACTTTAATGCAGGGAAAGTTAAATCAGTTTTACCGAATTTCTATCAGCATGTTAAATGTGCAACCAGAGGGAAACAAATTCTAGACCACCTTTACTCCACAAACAGAGACGTGTACAAAGCTCTCCCTCACCCTCCATTTGGCAAATCTGACCATAACTCTATCCTCCTGATTCCTGCTTTCAAGCAAAAATTTAAGCAGGAAGCACCAGTGACTCGGTCTATAAAAAAGTGAAGCAGATGAAGCAGATGCTAAACTACAGGACTGTTTTGCTAGCACAGACTGGAATATGTTCCGGGATTCTTCCAATGGCATTGAGGAGTACACCACATCAGTCACTGGCTTTATCAATAAGTGCATCGAGGACGTAGTCCCCACTGTGACTGTACGTACATACCCCAACCAGAAGCCATGGATTACAGGCAACATTCGCACTGAGCTAAAGAGTAGAGCTGCGCTTTCAAGGTCTGGGACTCTAACCCGGAAGCTTACAAGAAATCCTGCTATGCCCTACAACGAACCATCAAAGAGGCAAAGCGTCAATACAGGACCAAGATCGAATCATACTACACCGGCTCCGATGCACGTCCGATGTGGCAAGGCTTGCAAACCATTACAGACTACAAAGGGAAGCACAGCCGAGAACGCCCCAGTGACACGAGCCTACCAGACGAGCTAAATAACTTCAATGATCGTTTCGAAGCAAGTAACACTGAAACATGCAGAAGAGCATTATCTGTTCCGGGTGAGGTCAACATTCACAAGGCCACTGGGCCAGACGGATTACCAGGATGTGTACTCCGAGCATGCGCTGACCAACTGGCAAGTGTCTTCACTGACATTTTCAAACTCTCTCTCTCTGAGTCTGTAATACCAACATGTTTCAAGCAGACCACCATAGTCCTTGTGCCCAAGAACACTAAGGTAACCTGCCTAAATGACTAATGACCCATATCACTCATGTATGTAGCCATGAAATACTTTGAAAGGCTGGTCATGGCTCACATCAACACCATTATCCCACAAACCCCAGACTCACTCGATTTTGCATACCGCACTAACACATCCACAGATGATGCAATCTCTATTGCACTCCACTCTGCCCTTTCCCACCTGAACAAAAGGAACACCTATGTGAGAATGCTATTCATTGACTACAACCCTGGGACTAAACACCTCCCTCTGCAACTGGATCCTAGACTTCCTGACGGGCCGCCCTCAGGTGGTAAGGGTAGGTAACAACACATCCTCTATGCTGATCCTCAACACGGGAACCCCTCAGGGGTGCTTGCTCAGTCCCCTCCTGTACTCCCTGTTCACTCATGACTGCATGGCTAGGCACAGCTCCAACACCATCACTAAGTTTGCCGATGACACAACAGTGGTAGGCCTGATCACCAACAATAATGAGACAACCATTAGGGAGGAGGTCAGAGACCTGACCGTGTGGTGGAAGGACAACAACCTCTCCCTCAATGTGATAATCAAGACTAAGGATATGATTGTGGACTACAGGAAAAGGAGGACTGAGCACGTCCCCATTCACATCGACAAAGCTGTAGTGGAGCAGGTTGGGAGCTTCAAGTTCCTTGGCGTCCACATCACCAACAAACTAACATGGTCCATGCACACCAAGACAGTTGTGAAGAGTGCACACCATAACCTATTCCCCCTCAGGAGACTGAAAAGATTTGGCATGGGTCCTTAGATCCTCAAAAGGTTTTACAGCTGCACCATCGAGAGCATCCTGACGGGTTGCATCAGTGCCTGGTATGGCAACTGCTCGGCCTCCGACCGCAAGGCACTACAGAGGATAGTGTGTACGGCCCAGTACATCACCGGGGTTAAGCTTCCCACCTTCCAGGAACTCTATTCCAGGCGGTGTCACAGGAAGGCCCTAAAAATTGTCAAAGACTCCAGCCACCATAGTCATAGACTGTTCTCTCTGCTACCGCACGGCAAGCGGTACCGGAGCGCCAAGTCTAGGTCCAAGAGCCTTCTAAATAGCTTATACCACCAAGCCATAAGATACCTGAACAGCTAATCAAATGGCTACCCAGACTATTATATACTGCTGCTCTTTAATGATTTGTTTTTCTTATCTCGTACTTATTTATTACATTTTTGTGGGGGGGGGGGGGGTATTTTCTTCAAACTGCATTGTTGGTTAAGGGCTTGTAAGTAAGCATTTCACTGTAAGGTCTACACTTGTTGTATTCGGTGCATGTGACAAATAAAATTTGATTTAATTTGATTAGTTGTCTCATCTCTAAATCTACTGAGGTTTCATTCAGCCAGTCAGATTGGAACGATTGATTGGAAAACACCTTTACCTTTTTACTTGTACTGAACGATGAAGAATTCTCTCTAAAGTAACTTACTCTAGGAATTGAAATTAACAGTCAAGAACATTTATTTTCCACTGAGACCATAAAATTAAGTTTTCCCAGGTGACCACAAAGCACGTTTCACAAGGTCATCTGCTTTACCACTCCAGTCCCCCATAACTCAGAAGGCACTGAGAAAATACACTAAGGTTACCAAGTCAAAAAGCTTGTCTGGAACGTAATGAAGCTCGCAACATCCTTAAGCCTCCAGTTACCGGGGCCCAGCATCCAATTTCCCCCTATCTGAGCAGCAGGTGTGTGTGTGTGTGTGTGTGTGTGTGTGTGTGTGTGTGTGTGTGTGTGTGTGTGTGTGTGTGTGTGTGTGTGTGTGTGTGTGTGTGTGTGTGTGTGTGTGTGTGTGTGTGTGTGTGTGTGTGTGTCACCATATTGCCCAAGCAAGAGCAGCCAGCGTCAACTCAGCTGTTACATTTGCCTGCGCTCTCCAAATCCCTCTATAATTCCTGGGTCAAGCAGCTGGAACGGAGCAATAGAACATGTTGGAGTTGTGAGTTAGAGGGGCAAGCAGCTGGAACGGAGCAATAGAACATGTTGGAGTTGTGAGTTAGAGGGGCAAGCAGCTGCTGCAGGTGGTGAAGGTGCTAATGCACCATCAGACCTGGTTTCAAATATTATTTCAACAAGCTCAATCAAGCACAGATAAAGTATTTGATGGATAGTGATTGGTGGATAGTGATGGGGATACTTGCTCAAAGTCTGCTGACAATGTTAGAGAGCATTAATTTAGAAATCTCTCTAAATATCCTATCAGCAAAAGAGGTACAGTATGATGAAGAGTATGCTGTGCTAGTTGTGATAAAAAGGGCAGGGCAGGCAGTCATGTGTGAATCTGTTTAAAAGATCCTGAAGAAAGCTATGGAGATGAATGTAATGGTATATATGGTATCATGGTTTTAATGGTATAGTAATGGACTCACAGCTGTTCTATTGCATCTACATTCTGAATTCCATTAACACTTTAATAAAGCATGACAGCTGAGATCAAAGTTCGACTGGTTGCCATAGCTACGGCTGGACTGGAGAGAGAGCTGACTTGCAATACTGATGGAAATATTATACCATACATACCCCATCGTGGTACCCTGTCCACCTATTTCCCCATCCAGATAAGATAGCAAGCATGGTATGGTAGAATGGTAGACAATAAGCAATTGTTAAGTGGACTGTAATTGCCTGTACAACATGTACAATGCTTAGTGGGTTCTTTCAAAGTGGCTACATACAAAACCTGTCATATAGTAGGAAAATAAAAGACTGATGTAGTAAATCAATGCATAAGATTGAAATGTTCCTGGCTCTCATAAAGGGTCCTGTGGGGGGAGAAAAGCAACCATCCAGCCAAGGTAAGCCAGATGAGACCAGATGAGACCATCTGCTGAGACAAATTATATCTCCCATTTGACCCTCACTTTCGAGATGCTGCTAACACTGATAAGATTCCACATAGGATGAAACCGTAATTTCAAACACACACACACACACACACACACACACACACACACACACACACACACACACACACACACACACACACACACACACACACACACACACACACACACACACACACACACACACACACACACACACACACACACACACAATTCAGACATAACTACCAAGTCACTTGTGAACCATGCTCTTCTCCATTGATGCCCCGAGTCTTTTCATTCAGGAAACGTGTTTAGGTCAAAGCAATACCAGTTTAACAGCAATGTTCTTCAAGACCAATTGAAACCTGAGCAACTACTATCAAACCTATTCACATCTTAGGGATGTGTCATGTAGACCATTTTGTAGTCTCATGGTCATAATTTAATTGAAATTCCATGGATAGTATTATAAGAAATACAAATGATGTTCATTGTTCATCTTGACACGCCGGATGGTAACAAAGCAACAACACTATACCTATTAAGATTCCTACATTTGTTTTGCTTATTATATCTAATTATGTGGAAAACGGAATTAATTCATTTCAATTTGTTATAGAATCTCATCAATTAGAGGAGTATGTTTATAGCTTTGGTTTAAATGTAAACATCCCCAAGGTTGGGGTGCCTGTCTTTCTGTCTGTCCGGTGCTATTACAGTTGTCAAATAAAATATTACAAAATACATCAACAGACAACAATGTTGTCCAATCCTCCAATCTGAGAGGAGACGTGGCTTGAAGTGAACATCAATAAAAAATAAATAATAGTCAAGGTGAGGAGAAAATATTGTAGAGTAACCTGCTGAATTGGCTTTTTCTTTTGATAAATACTGTCGGCTAGTTCAAATATTTTGATACCTAAATCCCTCTCCATACGTTTGGGAAGACAGGAGAGACTATGGTGCGATGTGGTAAGCTTGAGGAATATCATCAATGGTGCATTTCCATACAGGATTTACCTCAGTGTTTCACCCAGAAGGCTCAGACTTTTCAGTTTCCATCTATGCAGGCCGTGTCACACCGGGCCATGGCTCCGGCAGACCTGCTCTCACTTCGGGCCAAAGCCAGGCCACTGGTACTTTTCAGCGGGCAGTTACATAACACTGGCTAACTGTGAACGTTAACACCTTCTCACAAAGCAACTGTTTTGATTATGTAGAAGTTGTGGATTCTGCTCTTCACAAGTCCTCACTGTCAGTCCTACCTATGGAAACACAATTCCTGTAGTATAACATAAGGGTGTATACACTAGTGTTACACTGGTGTTGCAATCGAAAAGCAACACAATTGTGCTTCTATAGCAGCAGCAACAACAACAACAACAAAAGTGCATCTGAAAACACAGCACAAAAACATAACGCAGCAAAGCATCCCTAGTAACACTAAGGGTACTTCATACTTCCGGCGCCGACCGAGATGGCCGCCTCGCTTCGCGTTCCTAGGAAACTATGCAGTATTTTGTTTTTTTTATGTGTTATTCCTTACATTGGTACCCCAGGTAATCTTAGGTTTCATTACATACAGTCGGGAGGAACTACTGAATATAAGAGCAACGTCAACTCACCATCGTTACAACCAGGAATATGACTCTCCCGAAGCGGATCCTGTGTTTTGCCTTCCACCCAATACAATGGATCTGATCCCAGCCGGTGACCCTAAACAACGACGCCGTAAAAGGGGCAAACGAAGCGGTCTCCTGGTCAGGCTTCGGAGACGGGCACATCGCGCTCCACTCCCTAGCATACTACTCGCCAATGTCCAGTCTCTTGACAATAAGGTTGATGAAATCCGAGCTAGGGTAACATTCCAGAGAGACATCAGGGATTGTAACGTTCTTTGCTTCACGGAAACATGGCTCACTCGAGAGACGCTAACGGAGTCGGTGCAGCCAGCTGGTTTCTTCACGCATCGCGCCGACAGAAACAAACATCTTTCTGGTAAGAAGAGGGGCGGGGGTGTATGCCTTATGATCAACGAGACGTGATGTGATCATAACAACATACAGGAACTCAAGTCATTCTGTTCACCAGATTTAGAATTCCTCACAATCAAATGTCGACCGCATTATCTACCAAGGGAATTCTCTTCGATTATAATCACAGCCGTATATATTCCCCCCCAAGCAGACACATCGATGGTCCTGAACGAACTTTATCTGACTCTTTGTAAACTGGAAACCACACACCCTGAGGCTGCATTCATCGTAGCTGTGGATTTTAACAAGGCTAATCTGAAAACAAAACTCCCTAAATTCTATCAGCATATCGATTGTGCTACCAGGGCTGGTAAAACCTTGGATCATTGTTATACTAACTTCCGCGACGCATATAAGGCCCTCCCCCGCCCTCCTTTCGGAAAAGCTGACCACGACTCCATTTTGTTGCTTCCAGCCTACAAACAGAAACTAAAACAGCAAGCTCCCGCGCTCAGGTCTGTTCAACGCTGGTCCGACCAATCTGATTCCACGCTTCAAGACTGCTTCGATCACGTGGATTGGGATATGTTCCGCATTGCGTCCAACAACAACATTGACGAATACGCTGATTCGGTGAGCGAGTTCATTAGAAAGTGCATTGACGATGTCGTACCCACAGCAACGATTAAAACATTCCCAAACCAGAAACCGTGGATTGATGGCAGCATTCGCGTGAAACTGAAAGCTCGAACCACTGCTTTTAACCAGGGCAAGGTGACCGGAAACATGACCGAATACAAACAGTGTAGCTATTCCCTCCGCAAGGCAATCAAACAAGCTAAGTCCCAGTATAGAGACAAAGTAGAGTCGCAATTCAACAGCTCAGACACAAGAGGTATGTGGCAGGGTCTACAGTCAATCACGGATTACAAAAAGAAAACCAGCCCCGTCGCGGACCAGGATGTCTTGCTCTCAGACAGACTAAATAACTTTTTTGCTCGCTTTGAGGACAATACAGTGCCACTGACACGGCCCGCTACCAAAACCTGCGGGCTCTCCTTCACTGCAGCCGAGGTGAGTAAAACATTTAAACGTGTTAACCCTCGCAAGGCTGCAGGCCCAGACGGCATTCCCAGCCGGGTCCTCAGAGCATGCGCAGACCAGCTGGCTGGTGTGTTTAAGGACATATTCAATCAATCCTTATCCCAGTCTGCTGTATACCTAGGATAGGATAAAGTAATCCTTCTAACCCCCCCCCCCCCCTTAAAAGATTTAGATGCACCATTGTAAAGTGGTTGTTCCACTGGATATCATAAGGTGAATGCACCAATTTGTAAGTCGCTCTGGATAAGAGCGTCTGCTAAATGACTTAAATGTAAAATGTAAATGTAATGCTGTTCCCACATGCTTCAAGAGGGCCACCATTGTTCCTGTTCCCAAGAAAGCTAAGGTAACTGAGCTAAACGACTACCGCCCCGTAGCACTCACTTCCGTCATCATGAAGTGCTTTGAGAGACTAGTCAAGGACCATATCACCTCCAGACCCACTCCAATTTGCTTACCGACCCAATAGGTCCACAGACGACGCAATCGCAACCACACTGCACACTGCCCTAACCCATCTGGACAAGAGGAATACCTATGTGAGAATGCTGTTCATCGACTACAGCTCAGCATTTAACACCATAGTACCCTCCAAACTCGTCATCAAGCTCGAGACCCTGGGTCTCGACCCCGCCCTGTGCAACTGGGTCCTGGACTTCCTGACGGGCCGCCCCCAGGTGGTGAGGGTAGGTAACAATATCTCCACCCCGCTGATCCTCAACACTGGGGCCCCACAAGGGTGCGTTCTGAGCCCTCTCCTGTACTCCCTGTTCACCCACGACTGCGTGGCCATGCACGCCTCCAACTCAATCATCAAGTTTGCGGACGACACTACAGTGGTAGGCTTGATTACCAACAACGACGAGACGGCCTACAGGGAGGAGGTGAGGGCCCTCGGAGTGTGGTGTCAGGAAAATAACCTCACACTCAACGTCAACAAAACAAAGGAGATGATTGTGGACTTCAGGAAACAGCAGAGGGAGCACCCCCCTATCCACATCGACGGGACAGTAGTGGAGAAGGTGGAAAGTTTTAAGTTCCTCGGTGTAAACACATCACGGACAAACTGAATTGGTCCACCCACACAGACAGCGTTGTGAAGAAGGCGCAGCAGCGCCTCTTCAACCTCAGGAGGCTGAAGAAATTCGGCTTGTCACCAAAAGCACTCACAAACTTCTACAGATGCACAATCGAGAGCATCCTGTCGGGCTGTATCACCGCCTGGTACGGCAACTGCTCCGCCCACAACCGTAAGGCTCTCCAGAGGGTAGTGAGGTCTGCACAACGCATCACCGGGGGCAAACTACCTGCCCTCCAGGACACCTACACCACCCGATGTCACAGGAAGGCCATAAAGATCATCAAGGACAACAACCACCCGAGCTATCATCCAGAAGGCGAGGTCAGTACAGGTGCATCAAAGCAGGGACCGAGAGACTGAAAAACAGCTTCTATATCAAGGCCATCAGACTGTTAAACAGCCACCACTAACATTTAGTGGCCGCTGCCAACATACTGACTCAACTCCAGCCACTTTAATAATGGGAATTGATGGAAATTATGTAAAAATGTATCAATAGCCACTTTAAACAATGCCACTTAATATAATGTTTACATACCCTACATTACTCATCTCATAGGTATATGTATATACTGTACTGTATATCATCCACTGCATCTTGCCATCTTTATGTAATACATGTATCACTAGCCACTTTAAACTATGCCACTTTATGTTTACATACCCTACATTACTCATCTCATATGTATAGACTGTACACTATACCATCTACTGCATCTTGCCTATGCCGTTCTGTACCATCACTCATTCATATATCTTTATGTACATATTCTTTATCCCTTTACACTTGTGTGTATAAGGTAGTAGTTGTGGAATTGTTAGGTTAGATTACTTGTTGGTTATTACTGCATTGTCGGAACTAGAAGCACAAGCATTTCGCTACACTCGCATTAACATCTGCTAACCATGTGTATGTGACAAATAAAATTTGATTTGATTTGATTTGGTACATCCTAAAATGGTATCCTATTCCCTATACAGGGCACTACGTTTGACTAGGGCTCATAGGGCTCTATTAAAAATTAGTGCACTATTTAGGCATTAGGGTACGATTTGCGACACCTGCGATGATGTATGGATCATTGTGTAGGATCCTCTGTAGTGTAGGGGCCTATACTTCAATTACACTCACCTCAGCCCCTCAGCTAAAGCTACAGGACTAATGATAAACGTCTGTTGAAGGAGAAGGCTTGAAGCTTCCTTCTGCTGACAAAGTGTATATATTGGATCCTACACAATGATCCATACATCATCGCATCTCGGGGGATACAACATATATCTGTAATATCTTTCATATAGCCCAATCATTGTGAAGTTAGGGGGTATTGTATTAAAGGATAAGAGCATCATCAATCTGTCATTGTCTCTGATCTCCTGGAAGTCCTGGAACTGTTTCCGGCAGTGAATTAATCAAAATAACAGTTATTGCCAAATTACAGACTCAAGTTCAGAGATGGATGGCTTCTGGCTGATGGGAACTGACAGCTCTGAGAGTGATTAATTCTGCTTTACTCCAATGATTGGCAAGAGAGTAAAACTGGACCCGAGTGGGTGGTATGCTTCATTATTTATTTTCAGCATCATGATTCTGCAGCACACTAGAAAGGCTAAAGCCCACATACCACCCTCCTTCACACAGACACACAACCAGACTTGGGTTCAAATAGTATTTGCATTCTTTCAAATACTTCAGCTGCACTTGATTGAGTTTTCCTGTTGTAACAGAGCCAGTGTAATTGACATAACAGTACAAATCCATGGCCCTATGCACAGCACACTGCATATTTAACTCTCTCAGAGTGAAAAAAAACACATGGGAGGGGCCTCATTATCATATTTCCGAGCATGCTTTGTTGCAGGTTGCTTTTTAGAATAGTTTGTTTTAACATTCATGTTTCTGCATGAACATTGATTGATTAATCGATCTTAAACCACACAAAGATAAATAATATTTTAAAAATCTGCACTAATCCAAAATGGAAATTGTTGGACTTATTTCATTTGTTTTTGAGATGGTGTTGTGGAAATCCAATACTGAGAGAGACTTGGTCATTTCTTCAAACAATCATCTTTATTTAATATCGATTCATTATTGCAACAATGAAACCGTCTGTAAAGCCTACCGTTTACAGACCATGCTCTTCCTTATATACCTCATACCAAGATTAGTGTAACGGCAGCCTTCCTCCTCTTCGTCTGAAGAGGAGGTGTAGCAGGGATCGGACCAAGACGCAGCGTAGTTTGTGCTCAACATATTTAATAAAGACGAATAAACGTGAACACTTACAAAACAAAATAACAAATGTGGCAAACCGATACAGCCCTATCTGGTGCAGAGAAAACACAAAGACAGGAAACAACCACCCACAAACCCCTACACAAAACAAGCCACCTATATATGATTCCCAATCAGAGACAACACAAAACACCTGCCTCTGATTGAGAACCATATTAGGCCAAACATAGAAACAGACAAACTAGACACACAACATAGAATGCCCACCCAGCTCACGTCCTGACCAACACTAAAACAAGCAAAACACACAAGAACTATGGTCAGAACGTGACAATTAGTGGGGCGGCAGGTAGCCTAGTGGTTAGAGCGTTGGGCCAGTAACCGAAAGGTTGCTAGATTGAATCCCCGAGCTGACAAGGTATAAATGTATTGTTCTGCCCCTGAACAAGGCAGTTAACCCACTGTTCCTAGGCTCTCATTGTAAATAAGAATTTGTTCTTAACTGACTTGCCTAGTTAAATAAAAATATTGCTCAGTCATAGCTGGTTCAACACCCCCCTGATATAGATTGGGGCCACCTTGGGCTCATCCTGTCTTTATTGGCACCTGGTGTTATCTTAACCCCCGACCTTGGCCTAATTTCCCAGATGCCAGAATGTCTAAGAACCATTGAAGCCGTTCTACTCCTCTCTATCCCAGTTACAACCACCCCACATCCTGTCACTGGAATGCCAGCTGTAAGTTTTATCACCAAGTCAAGCAATTGTCAGCTCAAGCTATCTCTAGTAAACCATACGCCTAGATTAGCTGCAGGGTGCTAGAGTGGAGACCATAAAACACAGCATTAGCAGGACAGAAATATCTTACTGTTTGTTAAGTAAATAATTGTTAAATATCCAACAAATCAGGTAAATATGTAATTTTTCTATCACATTCCCCTCTCAAGAAGCTGGAACTCCCGCAGCAACGAAGGGTCCAAGACGTCCTCCACTGGCACCCAGCATCTCTCCTCCAGACCGTACCCCTCCCACTCCACGAGGTACTGAAGGCCCTTCGCCCGACCCCTCTAGTTCAGGATGGCTTGAACAGCATATGCCGGGGCCCCCTTGATGTCCAGAGGGGGCGGAGGAACCTCCCGCACCTCAAACTCCTGGAGTGGACCAGCCACCACCGGCCTTGGGAGAGACACATGGAACGAGGGATTAATACGGTAATCAGGGGGAAGCTGTAACCTGTAGCAAACCTCGTTCAATCTCCTCAGGACTTTGAATGGCCCCACAAACCGCGGACCCAGCTTCCAGCAGGGCAGGTGGAGGGGCAGGTTTCGGGTTGAGAGCCAGACCCAGTCCCAAACACGGGGGCCTCACTGCGGTGGCGGTCGGCGCTCGCCTTCTGCCGCCTCTTGGCCCATTGCAGGTGCACCAGGCCTCCTCCGAGCGCTTAAAACATTCGTCCACCGCAGGAGCTTCAATCTGGCTTTGATGCCAAGGTGCCAGAACCGGCTGATACCCCAGTACGCACTGGAAGGGAGAGAGGTTAGTGGAGGAGTGGCGGAGTGAGTTTTGGGCCATCTCTACCCAAGGGATGAACGCTGCCCACTCCCCCGGCCGGTCCTGGTAATATGACCGCAGAAACCTACCCACATCATGGTTTACTCTCTCCACCTGCCCGTTACTCCCGGGGTGAAAACCAGAGGTGAGGCTGACCAAAACCCACAGACGTTCCATGAACGCTCTCCAGACCCTGGACGTGAACTGGGGACCCCGATCAGAGATCAGCACCCCCTAGTGCCGGAAGACGTGAGTGAACAGGGCCTCCGCAGTCTGTAGGGCCGTAGGGAGACCGGGCAAAGGGAGGAGACGGCAGGACAGAAAACCGATCCACAACGACCAGGATCATGGTGTTCCCCTGTGAGGGAGGAAGAGCCGTCAGGAAGTCCACCGACAGGTGCGACCACGGCCGTTGTGGAACGGGTAGGGGTTGTAACTTCCCTCTGGGCAGGTGCCTGGGAGCCTTGCACTGGGCACACACCTAGCAGGAGAAAACATAAACGCTCACATCCTTGGCCAAGGTGGACCACCAGTACTTCCCACTAAGGCAACGCACCGTCCGACCAATGCCAGGGTGACCAGAGGAGGGTGACATGTGGGCCCAATAGATCAAATGGTCGCGGACAGCAGACGGAACGTACAGGCACCCAGCTCGACACTGGGGGGAGTGGGCTCTGTGCGTAACGCCCGCTCGATGTCCGCGTCCAGCTCCCACACCACCGGTGCCACCAGGCTAGAGGCCGGAAGTATGGGAGTGTGATCCATGGACCGCTCCTCTGTGTCATACATCCGGGACAGTGCGTCTACCTTAGCGTTTTGGGAACCTGGTCTGTAAGACAGAGTGAAAACAAAACGGGTAAAGAACATGGCCCACCTTGCCTGGCGAGGGTTCAGTCTCCTTGCCGCCTGGATGTACTCCAGATTGCGGCGGTCAGTCCAGATGAGAAAAGGGTGTGTAGCCCCCTCAAGCCAATGTCTCCACGCCTTCAGAGCCTTGACAACAGCTAAAAGCTCCCGGTCCCCCACATCATAGTTTCGCTCCGCCGGGCTGAGCTTCTTCAAAAAGAAAGCACAGGGGCGGAACTTTGGTAGCATGCCCGAGCGCTGAGAGAGCACGGCTCCTGTCCCAGCTTCGGACGCGTCCACCCCCTCTATGAACGCCAAAGAGGGATCCGGATGAGCCAGCACGGGAGCCGAGGTAAACAGAGCATTCAGGTGACCAAAAGCCCTGTCCGCCTCAGCCGACCCCTGCAGCCGCACCGGTCCCCCCTTCAGCAGTGAGGTAATGGGAGCTGCTACCTGATCAAAACCCTGGATGAACCTCCGGTAGTAGTTGGCAAACCCTAGAAACCGTTGCACTTCCTTTACCGTGGTGGGAGTCGGCCAATTACGCACGACTGAAATGCGGTCACTCTCCATCTCCACCCCTGAAGTGGAAATGCGGTACTCTAGGAAGGAGACAAACTGTTGGAAGAACAGACATTTCTCAGCCTTGACGTACAGGTCATGCTCCAACAGTCGACCAAGCACCATGCGCACCAGGGACACATGCTCGGCGCGTGTAGCGGAGTATATCAGAATGTCGTCGATATACACCACTTCACCCTGCCCGTGCAGGTCCCGGAAAATCTCGTCAACAAAGGCCTGGAAGACTGATGGGGCATTCATTTACATTTTACATTTTAGTCATTTAGCAGACGCTCTTATCCAGAGCGACTTACAGTAGAGTGCATACATTTTATTACATTTTTTTTTTTTACATACTGAGACAAGGATATCCCTACCGGCCAAACCCTCCCTAACCCGGACGACGCTATGCCAATTGTGCGTCGCCCCACGGACCTCCCGGTTGCGGCCGGCTGCGACAGAGCCTGGGCGCGAACCCAGCCCAGCCTGGGCGCGAACCCGGAGACTCTGGTGGCGCAGCTAGCACTGCGATGCAGTGCCCTAGACCACTGCGCCACCCGGGAGGACTACATCCTCCCGGGTGGCGCATCCAATCCGTACGGCATGTCGAGGTACTCATAGTGCCCTGAGGTGGTACTAAATGCCGTCTTCCACTTGTCCCTGTCCCGGAAACGCACCAGGTTGTAAGCGCTCCTGAGATCCAATTTTGTGAAGAAGCGTGCCCCGTGCATTGACTCGATCGCACTGGCGATGAAAGGCAGTGGGTAGCTGTACCTCACAGTGATCTGATTGATACCTCTATAGTCAATACATGGGCGCAGACCCCCATCCTTCTTCTTCACAAAAAATAAACTTGAGGAGGCAGGCGAAGTGGAGGGTCGAATGTATCCCTGCCCCAGGGATTCGGAGACATATGTTTCCATAGCCACCGTCTCCTCCTGTGACAGAGGATACACATGAATCCTAGGAAGTGCTGCGTCTACCAGGAGATTTATCGCACAATCCCCCCGTCGAGGGGGTGGTAATTTAGTCGCCCTCTTCTTACAGAAGGCGAGAGCCAAATCGTCAGATGTTGCAGGGAATGACCCCTCCTCCGGTCGCCCTAAGCGCAGCACCTCCCAGCTCCATGGGCGTCGGATTGAAGGTGCTGGGGGATGGAACTGATGGGCCCCGATCCGGACGTCCGCGGGTGGCCAGCAGGTTGTCCAGCCGGATGGACAGGTCCACCAGCTGGTCCAACATGAGGGTGGTGTCTCGGCAGGCCAACTCCCGACGAACATCCTCGCGCAGACTGCACCGGTAGTGATTGATCAGGGCCCTGTCGTTCCATCCCGCGCTGGCGGCCAGGTTCCGGAAGTCCAAGGCAAAATCCTGCGCGCTCCTCGTCCCCTGCCTCAGGTGGAACAGACGTTCACCTGCCGCTCGACCCTCAGGCGGGTGGTCGGAAACTGTGACGAGTGAACGGGTGAACTCTGCGTAATGGTCCAACGCTGCGTCTCCCTCACTCCATACGGCGTTGGCCCACTCCAGGGCTTTGCCTGAGAGGCAGGAGACGAGGGCGGACAAACTCTCACGTCCCGAAGGAACCGGGTGGACGGTCGCCAGGTAGAGCTCCAGCTGGAGTAGGAACCCCTGGCATCCGGCAGCCGTCCCATCATACTCCCTCGGGAGTGCGAGCCGAATCCCGCTGGGACCGGGTGAAGGAGGGGTGGACCGTGGAGCCTGCTGTAGTGGGGCTGGTGGAAGCTTTGGAAAACCTCCTTCTCTCTCCCATCTATCCATCGTCTGCAGCACGCGATCCATGGCGGTGCCCAGACGTTGTAACAAGGTCGCGTGCTGCTGGACGCGCTCTTCGACCGAGAAAGGGGGGTCGTCTGCTCCTGCTGACTCCATTTCAGGTGAGTAATTCTGTAATGCGTCTGTGTGTAGCTGGTGAGATGAGTCAGGCGCACGACAGCAGATATGAGTAATGAAAGCAATTTTACTCAATAATAAAACAATACGCGTCGTATAAATACAAGTACGGACCGCAATACAATAAACAATTACTCACAAACAAACGGGAGAACAGAGGGTTAAATAATGAACAAGTAATTGGGGAATTGAAACCAGGTGTGTAAGACAAAGACAAAACAAATGGAAAATGAAAAGTGGATCGGCGATGGCTAGAAGGCCGGTGACGTCGACCGCCGAACGCCGCCCGAACAAGGAGAGGAACAGACTTCGGCGGAAGTCGTGACACACTGGTCTACATCTCTTCCCTTCAACTCAGAAAGCCCTCTAGAATCTCAACTGTACTCTACCTCTGTCTTTCCGTCTAACGTTACGTTATCAGGTGAACATTTCCTTGAATTATAGTCAAAACAAACATAACTTCTGTTCACAGGGAGGCCACTTTAATTACTCTGTCATCTCTTCCTCCCTTTAGTCAAGTCAATAAATCTATTTTAGAATAAAACTAAATAGTGTCTCGCAAGATTAAAACTACTAGGGTTTTCCTGAGTCGCATTGTTCTCGAAACCCCCAAATATGTTATTTCTTGTTTCGCGGGTTGTACCATATAATACCTTGTGACCCTGCTCTACCACATAGTTTACTAATGTTTGGTATATGAGTTTCTTCATCTTTTTACACCAATAACAATTTCACTACATATTGTATCAACACAAACCCTCAAATCTACACGCACACCGGCGTGATTGACTATTTGTAAACATAATTCAGGCTCTTGCCCATATATACCACCAAATTTAGTATGTTACCTAATATCCATTGTCCTTGATTCTCACAAGGATTATTCAACCCCAAAATCTGCTAAGGAGCCGGGTTGATCCAAACTCTCTGATTCATATAATATACAGTAATACTTTTCTTGCCTCACACCCAAGCTAACTGGCTAAGATCGGCTAGCTTGCTAGCTAACGCTACTTCCAGACACAAACAAGAGAATACATCTTCACTTTCCATTCCACTTACCTAGCAGAGCTGGTTAGGCTTTTCCATGTTTATTCAAAATGTTGGTGACTAACTGTGCTGCTGGCAATAATTCAAATAACGTTATTATCCTAACGTCTACTGACACCGGCCATATTCACCCAGCAATAGCCAGAGCGAATTTACCAAGTACCCCATCAAACAATGTCCATACTCAAATAGTACGGTTAGTGTGACTATGCTGATAGAACGCTAACATCAATACGCTGGTGCATCACTCATTCATATATCTTTATGTACATATTCTTTATCCCTTTACACTTGTGTGTATAAGGTAGTAGTTGTGGAATTGTTAGGTTAGATTACTCGTTGGTTATTACTGCATTGTCGGAACTAGAAGCACAAGCATTTCGCTACACTCGCATGAAACATCTGCTAACCATGTGCATGTGACAAATAACATTTGATTTGATTTGATTTGATTTTGTATTGAGCAAATGATTCTTCTTCTATATCATTGTCCCAAGTCACAATGGATGTTCTATTTAGATGAGCATTTCCCATAATCGAGCTGAATTGGTAGAATGTTGTGCACTTCTATTAGTATCTTTATGGCTTTGCTTTAGTATCTCTTCTATTAATTCATTTCTGCTCCTCTATCCTCACGGTTTTCATATATTGATGAAAATCACTAAATTACGCTTTGAACTACATTATAAATTATATCGAATTTCCACCTTATTTTGCTCTAACTTCATGGAAAAAGGATTTATTCAATAAATATAGCAACTCCTCTCGTACTGCGAAAAACACATTAACTTAGCGTATGTAAACTTCTGACCCACTGGAATTGTGATACAGTGAATTATCAGTGAAATAATCTATCTGTAAACAATTGTTGGAAAAATTACTTGTGTCATACACAAAGTAGATGTCCTAACCGACTTGCCAAAACTATAGTTTGTTAAAAATAAATTTGTGGAGTGGTTGAAAAACAAGTTTTAATGACTCCAACCTAAGTGTATGTAAATTTCCGACTTCAACTGTATCTGTGTGTGTTCAGCAGTACATTTGGGCAGGTAGTGTTCTCCTGGCATCCACCAAACCTAGATTCGTCCTTCGGACTGCTTGAAGCGTGATTCATCACTCCAGAGAACGCATTTCCACTGCTCCAGAGTCCAATAGCGGCGAACTTTACACCACTCCAGCCGACGCTTGGCATTGCGCATGGTGATCTTATGCTTGTGTGCAGCTGCTCGGCCATGGAAACCCATTTCATGACGCTCCCAATGAACAGTTATTGTGATGACGTTTCTTCCAGAGGAAGTTTGAAACTCTGTAGTGAGTGTTGCAACTGAGAACAGAAGATTTTTATGGGCTACCCGCTTCAGCACTCGGTGGTCCTGTTTTGTGATATTTTGTGGCCTATCACTTCACTGCTGTCTCAACAGGTCGAATCCAGTCATTTGAAGGGGTGTCCACATAATTTTGTATATATAGTGTAAGTAGAAGGACTTTTTCATTAATATTTATGACAGTGAATTCACAATTCAGGACACTGAAACTAAATTCACTATAGGCTACAAGTACAGGGCTTAAAGCAAAAAAAAATCCCATGACTCAAATTTAAGTCAATCTCAGATGGATTGTCTGTGGGGCCAAGTTATCCTCCTCTTTCATGTAAAAAAGTCACGGCCATCATGCTTTTACGGAGAGAGGATCATTGTGTACATGTATTAAACTGCAAGTTTTACCATTTCCTGTTCCTTTGCTTAGAGGGTTCAGTGTGCTCCCAGGGAGAATGTTTATGTAGATGGACTGAGAAGCTCAGTTCTGGTGACTTTTTGAAAGAACGTTCTACTCCATAAAACGTATTAAAATACAATTATTCTGACCACATCTAAAATACAATTTCCACCTCCAGAAATGAGCCCAATAACATATTGGGAAAAATGATGTTTAAATTATTTTTACATATTGGACCATGCATATAGTCTATGCATTGGTTGTGGCTAGATGGAGTACAGCTACAACTGGAAGTGACTTTTCGTTGCAGGTTAGGAGAGCATTTTAGATATGCCTAACCCTTTTTCTAACCTTAACCTAACCTGCTACGAAAAAGGAACTTCCAGTCGTAACTATATTCATCTAGTCAGAGCCCTATGCATGATCTATATTATTAGATGTGCCTACAGCAAAAAGCACTATCACCTGTAGCCCAACTGATGCAGCATAATGACTATTAATATACTGATCAAAAATAGAAGTGCAACATGCAACAATTTCAAAGTTTTAACTGAATTACAGTTCATAGAAGGAAATCATTCAATTTAAATAAATTCATTAGGGCCTAATTTATGGATTTCACATGACTGGGCAGGGGCGCAGCCATGGGTGGGCCTGGGAAGGCACAGGCACAGCCAAGAGTTTTAAGAGAAATAAGCTTATGTGTGTATGGAAAATATCTGGGATTTTTTATTTCAGCTCATGAAGCATGGGACCAACACTTCACATGTTGTGTTTATATTTTTGTTCAGTGTACATATATAGGCTAAATGCCAGTCATGATCGACAAATATAATGTAGGATAATTAACATTTACGTCCAAAGGCTTGATTCTGTCGACATAGGCCTTTATGAGGCATGTCTTACTTTGTTTCAAAGAAGCCTAGCCAAAATCCAACCATAATGATTTAGGGAATTTTATAAACACTTCCTCATATGCCATTGAAACCAGCATTTATCTCATGTTCTATTGGTTTTCAAATCAACTTTCTTTCATTGTCCAGTAGCCAAAGGCACAATTCTAGTCATATTAGCATCCCATGCTAGTTGTTGCATCTTTAGATCTCCCCTCTTTCAATATGTTTAACTGATATTTTCATATAGCACTAGCACTACTGCTGCACTTATAATGTGAATAAATAATAGTTTATCAACATTAAGCTAAACATCTTCAGCTGTTGCATCAGCTTCATTGCTTTTCGCTTTTTTTATGTGCAGTGGTTTTATGAATTTGGGATCTATCATCCCACGACTGTCCCGGAGTCTGTTTAGAACATTTATTTCTCGCACAGAATGACACGTTTCTATGGGGGATAGAACATTGGCATAGACTAGGGATTTACTCAAATCAAATCAAATCAAATGTTATTTGTCACAGACATGGTTAGCAGATGTTAATGCAAGTGTAGAGAAATGCTTGTGCTCATAGTTCCGACAATGCAGTAATAACCAACAAGTAATCTAACCTAACAATTTCACAACAGCTACCTTATACACACAAGTGTAAAGGAATGAAGAATATGTACCTAAAAATATATGAATGAGTGATGGTACAGAACGGCATAGGCAAGATGCAGTAGATGGTATCGAGTACAGTATATACCATATGAGATGAGTAATGTAGGGTATGTAAACATTATATGAAGTGGCATTGTTTAAAGTGGCTAGTGATACATTTTTCATAAATGTTTACATTATTAAAGTGGCTGGAGTTGAGTCAGTATGTTGGCAGCAGCCACTCAATGTTAGTGGTGGCTGTTTAACAGTCTGATGGCCTTGAGATAGAAGCTGTTTTTCAGTCTCTCGGTCCCTGCTTTGATGCACCTGTACTGACCTCACCTTCTGATAGCGGGGTGAACAGGTAATGGCTCGGGTGGTTGTTGTCCTTGATGATCTTTATGGCCTTCCTGTGACATCGGGTGGTGTAGGTGTCCTGGAGGGCAGGTAGTTTGCCCCCGGTGATGCATTGTGCAGACCTCACTACCCTCTGCAGAGCCTTACGGTTGTGGGCGGTGCAGTTGCCGTACCAGGCGGTGATGAAGCCCGACAGGATGCCCTCGATTGTGCATCTGTAAAAGTTTGTGAGTGCTTTTGGTGACAGGCCGAATTTCTTCAGCCTCCTGAGGTTGAAGAGGCGCTGCTGCGCCTTCTTCACCACGCTGTCTGTGTGGGTGGACCAATTCAGTTTGTCCGTGATGTGTACGAGGAACTTAAAACGTACTACCCTCTCCACTACTCGTCTTGTCAGCTGAAGAAAAGTAAATGTGGACAATTCGTCTAGCATATTCAAAGTGTGCCTCTGATTTTGATAAGCAGGATGCGCGCCGTTGCATCCCCGATGTGTCTGTTTTCACTTCTACTTCGGAGCTGCGCTTCCTGTGAGAAGTACCCGATCATGTGACGGGCATTGGCTAATAAGAATTGAGATATCTGAGAGAGCCATTTGAGTGAAAGATGCTTTGGTGCACACCGATTGGCAGCCGTGAGAAGGGAATTATAATTATTATATGCAGCCTTATAATGGCACAATGGCCACTTTGGCATGGATATCCCCCCCTCCCAAACTGGAGATTGTTATTGCAGATCTCATAAACGACCTCTCCAGAATCCGTGACAGAACTTTAACACCTGCATTTATTCCACCTTTCCTTAACTTTGTTTTTATACATTCTCATCCTCCCAGATCAGTAACAGACAAATGAAATTCATTAACAGCCTTTAGTGTCTATCGTGCTGTAAAGTTGCAGCAGAGCGGGGGCTGTGGTTGGCATGGAAACACGGACTGTAGGCGAAGGTTACAGTGGTGTCTAACCTGCTAGGACGCACGTACAAACAGGATAATTATTGTCTGGCTATCATCAGCACATAGAATGCCGGGGAAATGTGTGTGTGTGTGTGTGTGTGTGTGTGTGTGTGTGTGTGTGTGTGGTGGGGGGAGGGGGGAGGGGGGGTTGTTGTTTATCCAAAAGCAAAAGTTTCCAAATTAATGCATGGTGCTGACTGTAAATACCTGACTGTGTTGACAATGGCAAATAATGCAGAAAGATTACTATTCTCAGACACTATTAAATTAATGCAATACCTTGAATACCAAAACACTTGAATGTGATTCAGCCTTCACTGCTCAAATGTTTGTATACTGTCGTGGATAATCGTCTCAGAAATATAACACTCTTATAAGAACTTGTAAAATCAATAAAGACTTTTAATACAATGTATCACAAGCCGGGGTGGTCCGCGGATCACACACCTTCCCAGAGCACTGTCTCTCCCTTTATACACACACACACACACACACATGAGATCATTACATACTTTAATTAAATTACTTCTCCTAGGTCATCTGCCACTATTATCCTTCATTTCAGGCTTCCTGCTTGTTTACGCCCAATAACGCCTGTATCCGCTCTTGATTAGATTATAATGGTGGCAGGACCCTCTTGTCTCCTAAAATTAATATATGTCTATCTTACCCTAAGCACTTATGGCCTTTACCCTAAGCACTTATGGCCTTTCCTCTCTATTTTATCTTCATAATAGTGTCCTGCTCTTTCCATAAATGCACTTTAAGGCAAGTATGGCTTTGGCCATCTGCTAATCTTTGGTTTCCTGTATTTACCAGAATGGCAAATGCACTCACTCATGACTGCTCCTTCTCCTCTAATGTACACTTCTATGTCTGTCCCTAAATGTATCATTCACTCCCACAATACTGATTTAATTTCAAAGCCACCAGCAACAACCAACAGTTCATCATTTCATAACTGTGAGGTATAGTCTCTTCCTTTGCTATTGCTACCCCTCTAAGATGTAATCCAATACATGACTGCATCCGAAATGGCACCTGTCAAAAGTATTGCACTATATAGGGAATAGGGTGCCATTTGGGATAAACACATATTGACGTATTTACCTGAGAGCACCACATGCACAGCATAAGAATTCACATAAACAGGTGTTTATCGAACTCCAGCTAGTACCACCTGCTGAAGTATCTTACAGGTGTGTGTGTGTGTGTGTGTGTGTTTGCGTCTGTTTTGTGAAAAGTGCCTGCACTTAAATGTATTCCAACAGACGTGGCACGGCTCTGAATGTGTCACTGATGAGACGACAAGCCAACCAGTAAACAATTTGCATCATTAGAGTCATGTGAGCTTGTCACACTCCCACCGTAAATGAGTCATAGTACATTGTGTAGCAACATTGAAATTCATCAGCCACCTCAGTCTAGTAGAGAGGATATACGCTGTGTACAAAATATTAGGAACACCTTCCTAATATTGAGTTACACTCCCTTTTGCCCTCAGAACAGCCTCAATTTGTCAGGGCAGGGACTCTACAAGGTGTCAAAAGCGTTCCACAGGGATGCTGGCCCATGTTGCCTCCAATGCTTCTGACAGTTGTGTCAATTTGGCTGGATGTCCTTTGGGTGGTGATCTGTTGGAGCATTCTTGATACACACGGGAAACTGTCTTTGGCTATTTGATGGACATAATTGGTAATGAAATGTAAAAGAATGGTAGTATCATTGTGTCCCCAATGAAAAACATTGCATCATGCTAAATAAGAGGTACAAAAGGTTACATCTGAGCCTGCTTTGAGAAATACTGTCTAGGTAGAAGGTGTCTGACGGAGCCTGACATGAGATATACTGTCTAGGTAGAAGGTGTCTGACGGAGCCTGACATGAGATATACTGTCTAGGTAGAAGGTGTCTGACGGAGCCTGACATGAGATCTACTGTCTAGGTAGAAGGTGTCTGACGGAGCCTGACATGAGATATACTGTCTAGGTAGAAGGTGTCTGACGGAGCCTGACATGAGATATACTGTCTAGGTAGAAGGTGTCTGACGGAGCCTGACATGAGATATACTGTCTAGGTAGAAGGTGTCTGACGGAGCCTGACATGAGATCTACTGTCTAGGTAGAAGGTGTCTGACGGAGCCTGACATGAGATATACTGTCTAGGTAGAAGGTGTCTGACGGAGCCTGACATGAGATATACTGTCTAGGTAGAAGGTGTCTGACGGAGCCTGACATGAGATATACTGTCTAGGTAGAAGGTGTCTGACGGAGCCTGACATGAGATATACTGTCTAGGTAGAAGGTGTCTGACGGAGCCTGACATGAGATATACTGTCTAGGTAGAAGGTGTCTGACGGAGCCTGACATGAGATATACTGTCTAGGTAGAAGGTGTCTGACGGAGCCTGACATGAGATCTACTGTCTAGGTAGAAGGTGTCTGACGGAGCCTGACATGAGATATACTGTCTAGGTAGAAGGTGTCTGACGGAGCCTGACATGAGATATACTGTCTAGGTAGAAGGTGTCTGACGGAGCCTGCCATGAGATATACTGTCTAGGTAGAAGGTGTCTGACGGAGCCTGACATGAGATCTACTGTCTAGGTAGAAGGTGTCTGACGGAGCCTGCCATGAGATATACTGTCTAGGTAGAAGGTGTCTGACGGAGCCTGACATGAGATATACTGTCTAGGTAGAAGGTGTCTGACGGAGCCTGACATGAGATATACTGTCTAGGTAGAAGGTGTCTGACGGAGCCTGACATGAGATATACTGTCTAGGTAGGAGGTGTCTGACGGAGCCTGACATGAGATATACTGTCTAGGTAGAAGGTGTCTGACGGAGCCTGACATGAGATCTACTGTCTAGGTAGAAGGTGTCTGACGGAGCCTGACATGAGATATACTGTCTAGGTAGAAGGTGTCTGACGGAGCCTGACATGAGATATACTGTCTAGGTAGAAGGTGTCTGACGGAGCCTGCCATGAGATATACTGTCTAGGTAGAAGGTGTCTGACGGAGCCTGACATGAGATCTACTGTCTAGGTAGAAGGTGTCTGACGGAGCCTGACATGAGATATACTGTCTAGGTAGAAGGTGTCTGACGGAGCCTGACATGAGATATACTGTCTAGGTAGAAGGTGTCTGACGGAGCCTGACATGAGATATACTGTCTAGGTAGAAGGTGTCTGACGGAGCCTGACATGAGATATACTGTCTAGGTAGAAGGTGTCTGACGGAGCCTGACATGAGATATACTGTCTAGGTAGAAGGTGTCTGACGGAGCCTGACATGAGATATACTGTCTAGGTAGAAGGTGTCTGACGGAGCCTGACATGAGATATACTGTCTAGGTAGAAGGTGTCTGACGGAGCCTGACATGAGATCTACTGTCTAGGTAGAAGGTGTCTGACGGAGCCTGACATGAGATATACTGTCTAGGTAGAAGGTGTCTGACGGAGCCTGACATGAGATATACTGTCTAGGTAGAAGGTGTCTGACGGAGCCTGCCATGAGATATACTGTCTAGGTAGAAGGTGTCTGACGGAGCCTGACATGAGATATACTGTCTAGGTAGAAGGTGTCTGACGGAGCCTGACATGAGATATACTGTCTAGGTAGAGGGTGCCTGAAGGTAAGGAGACAAATCTCTCTCCAGAGGTGTGTGATTGCCACACCACTACGGTTAATATGAATGGCTGGTGGTTCTGTATTTATTCACACACCTCAAGTATCAATCAGTGTCTCTGCTTCCTGTCTTGCTTTCAAAGGCTCCCCCCAAAGCCCTGTACCACAAAGGCCCTTTCAAACAATATCTTCTAAGGTTTCAATGGAATGACCAAGGACTTTTACATCTCTGTGAAGTTTCCAGATCCACCAGAGAGCCTGCTGCTCTGCCAATCTTTAATTAAAATCTGACTATGCGCACCTGCAGGGAACATACATTCTTCAGAGGGAAGAGATATTGAGATATTGTCACCATTCCAGCTACTTGATAATCGTGATGATTGAATTTGCGGTGGCCATCTCGTTTGGGATCGATTTCGGTTTAGCCCGCTATTAATTTGGCTTAAGAATTCCATAGGATCTTTCTATTGATCTGAATGCAATGCAGGGTCACCCTGTGATCATTACCAATAAAGGAGGGAGAGAGAGCCAAGGAGGATGTTTTTGTGTTAACAGAAAGTATCCTAGTATTCATGGTGTGAGGACACGTGTGTAGCCTAGTGCAGTCTATTCTACTGTACCACAGCTAGCAGCTAGCAGGTGCTGTGTACATCCAATATGTAATCCAATATGATTTCAGGAGAAACACGCAGGAGATTTTGGAAGGGTAATTGATAAGGGGATTGCCTAACAACGGATTTTTTTGGAGTGGGATTACACGTTCCGGGAAGCAAGAGGATTTAGAAATGAAGTGACGAGAGGATCTGAGTCACAGTGCACGCACACACACACACACACACACACGCACGCAGACCCGCACACACACACAGTGTCTCGTCTAACTGCTACCACATTCTGCCTAATATTGCTGAATGGGGAAAGAGGAAAGAGATTTTCCCAGAAATCTCTCAGTAAGACCCTTATCAAAAGCTTAGAGGAGTTGCCTGCTTGCTGCAGTGAGTCCCTCTCTCTCTCCCTCCCTCTTTCTCTCGCTCCCTCTCCCTCTTTTTCTCACTCCCTCTTTCCATCTTACTATCTCGGTTGCTTTCGCCTGTCTCTCTCTCTCTCTAGCTTTCTCAAAGAATACTCTCCTCACAAAGACACAGCCTGCTGTGTAGAAAGGGGCCTGCTTGTGCCGTGTTTGGATTTGACATTATAAATGTGTTTTAAAAGAGGAAGACATGACCCCACTATAGCCTTGAGACACTCACAATCCTCCCAACGCTGTTAATGAGCCAGGTCCCCTTCAAGTTAAAACAGACCCAGACGAAGAGATTATTTCCTACCCAAAGTAAAAACAAAACTGCAGCCAGATAACTCAGCGAGAATGCAAGAAAACGCCTGCAGTCATATCTTCTTTTTTTTTAACAGCAAAGGAAAAACAACCCCGAAAACAGGTGAACATGAGTTGTATTTAAATGTGTTTGGCTCAGATTAATTTCACCTATCATATCACTGCATGTCAATGTTAATAAGCTTTCCATGCCTACAGGGATCCATTTCGATGGCACTGGCAGTAAAAATAGTACTCTGTCAAACTGCCTATTCATCTTATGCAATGATCCTATCATCCCACTGCCATCACAAGTCACAACGCATTAGTCCAACTTCCTAGCTGTATTTAATGTTTCTCATTAGAGGGAAAGGGACATAGTATACAGGGTCATCAGAGAGTATTCACACCACTTTACTTTTTCCACATTTTGTTTTGTTGCAGATTTTGTGTTACTGATCTACACACAATACTCCATTATGTCAAAGCGGAATTTAGTTTGTAGAACATTTTAGAAATTCAGTAAAAAAATTAAAAGCTGAAATGTCTTGAGTCAATATCTATTCATCCCCTTTATTATGGCACGCCTAAAAAGTTAATGAGTATAAATTGGCCAAACAATTAATACGTTGCATGGTGTTTAATAGTGTTTCACATGATTTTTGAATTACTAACTCATCTCGGTACCCTACACATACAGATCATTGTAAGGTCCCTCACTTGAGCAGTGAATGTCAAACACAGATTCACCCACAAAGATCAGGGAGGATTTCCAATGCCTCACAAAGATCAGGGAGGATTTCCAATGCCTCACAAAGATCAGGGAGGGGTTCCAATGCCTCACAAAGATCAGGGAGGGTTTCCAATGCCTCACAAAGATCAGGGAGGGTTTCCAATGCCTCACAAAGATCAGGGAGGGTTTCCAGTGCCTTACAAATATCAGGGAGGATTTCCAATGCCTCACAAAGATCAGGGAGGATTTCCAATGCCTCACAAAGATCAGGGAGGGGTTCCAATACCTCACAAAGATCAGGGAGGGTTTCCAATGCTTCACAAAGATCAGGGAGGGTTTCCAATGCCTCATAAAGATCAGGGAGGATTTCTAATGCCTCACAAAGATCCGGGAGGATTTCCAATGCCTCACAAAGATCAGGGAGGGTTTCCAATACCTCACAAAGATCAGGGAGGATTTCCAATGCCTCACAAAGATCAGGGGGGATTTCCAATGCCTCACAAAGATCAGGGAGGGTTTCCAATGCCTCACAAAGATCCGGGAGGATTTCCAATGCCTCACAAAGATCAGGGAGGGTTTCCAATGCCTCACAAAGAAGGACCTCTATATGTAGATTTAAAAAAAGAAGCTGACATTGAATATCCCTTTGAGTGTCATGAAGTTATTAATTACACTTTGGATGGTGTATCAAGACACCCAGTCTCTACAGCTGCCAGAGAGGAAAGAAACCACTGAGGGATTTCACCTTGAGGCCATTGGTGACTTTAAAACAGTTGCAGAGTGTAATGGCTATAACAGGAGAAAACTGAAGATGGATCAACAACATTTTAGTTACTCCACAATACTAACATAATTGACAGAGTGAAAAGAAGGAAGCCTGTACAGAATACAAATATTTAAAAACATGCATCCTGTTTTCAACAAGGCACTAAAATAAAACTGCAGAAAATGTGGCAAAGAAATGAACTTTATGTCCTGAATACAAAGCATTATGTTTGGGGCAAATCCAACACAACACATCACTGAGTACCACTCTTCATATTTTCAAGCATGGTGGTGGCTTGTGATGGGTATGCTTGTCATCGGCAAGGACCAGGGAGTTTATTTTGATAAAAAGAAACAGAATAGAGCTAAGCACAGGCAAAATCATAGAGGAAAACCTGGTTCAAACTGGGAAACTTTTCGCCTTTCAGCAGGACAATAACCTAAAACACAAGGCCAAATATACACCAGAGTTGCTTAATAAGACGTCATTGAATGTTCCTGAGTGGCCTAGTTACTGTTTTTTACGTAAAATAAGCTTGAAAATCAATGGCAAGACTTGAAAATGTCTGTCTAGCAATGATCAACAACAAACTCAACAGAATGATCAACAACCGACTTGAACAATTTTAAGAATAATGTGCAAATATTGTACAATGCAGGTGTGAAAGCTATTAGAGACTTACCTAGAAAGACTCACAGCTGTAATCGCTGCCAAATGTGATTCTAACAGTATTGACTCAGGGGGTTGAATACTCATCTAATTAAGATATATTAGTGTTTTATTTTTCATAATATATTTTACAAATGTTCAAATTTTTCTTCCACTTTGACATTACAGAGTATTTTGTGTAGATTCTTGACAAAAAAATGACAATGAAATCCATTTTAATCCCATCTTGTAACACAACAAAATGTGGAATAAATCAAGGGGTGTCAATAATTTCTGAAGGCACTGTAAATAGCTCAACATGTGTCCTAAATGTTGTTGTTGTTTGTTGTTTGTAAACAACAACAAGGTCAGGGTCAACACAACTAAGAACATTGTATTTGGCACAAATCATTCCCTAAATTCTAGACCTCAGCTGAATCTGATAAGATTGGTGTGACTGTTGAACAAGTTGAGGAGACTAAATGACTTGGTGTTACCTTGGATTGTAAACTATCACAGTCAAAACAGATAGATTCAATGGTTGTAAAGATGGGGAGAGGTCTGTCCATAATAAAGAGATGCTCTGCTTACAGTCGTATGAAAAAGTTTGGGCACCCCTCTGAGGCTGCATAATAATTTACTCTGTCGTCACAGAAAATGATCACAGTGGCATGCCATTCATTTTCTAATAAAAGCTGAGTACTGGGGTATTGTCCAGACAAAGATGTTTAGTGTAGCAATATTAAGTTGTATGAAATTAAATCAGATGTGAAAAATAGGATATGCAAAAATGTGGGCACCCTTGTCATTCTGTTGATTTGAATACCTGTAACTACTTAGCACTGATTAATTGGAACACACAATTGGTTTGGTGAGCTCATTAAGCCTTGAACTTCATAGACAAGTGCATCCAATCATGAGAAAAGGTATTTAAGGTGGCCAATTGCAAGTTGTTGTTCTCTTTGACTCTCCTCTGAAGAGTGGCAACATCGGGGCCTCAAAACAACTCTGAAATGACCTGAAAACAAAGATTGTTCAACATTATGGTTTAGAGGAAGGCTACAAAAAGCTATCGCAGAGATTTAAGCTGTCAGTGTCCACTGTGAGGAACATAGTGAGGAAATGGAAGACCACAGGCACAGTTCTTGTTAAGGCCAGAAGTGGCAGGCCAAGTAAAATATCGGAGAGGCAAAGGCGAAGGATGGTGAGAACGGTCAAAAACAGCCCACAGACCACCTCCAAAGACCTACAACATCATCTTGCTGCAGATGGTTTCACTGTGCATCGTTCAACAATTCAGTGCACTTTGCACAAGGAGAAGCTGTTTGGGAGAGTGATGCAGAAGAAGCCTTTTCTGCACACGCCACAAACAGAGTCGCTTGAGGTATGCAAACGCACATTTGGACAAGCCAGCTTCATTTTGGAATAAGGTGCTGTGGACTGATGAAACAAAGATTGAGTTATTTGGTCATAACAAGGGACGTTATGCATGGCGGCAAAAGAACACAGCGTTCCAAGAAAAACACTTGCTACCCACAGTAAAATTTGGTGGGGGTTCCATCATGCTGTGGGGCTGTGTGGCCAGTGCCGGTACTGGGAATCTTGTTAAAGTTGAGGGTCGCATGGATTCCACTCAATATCAGCAGATTCTTGGGAATAATGTTGAAGAATCAGTCACAAAGTTGAAGTTACGCTGGCGCTGGATGTTTCAACAAGACAACGACCCAAAACACTGCTCAAAATCTACCCGGGCATTTATGCAGAGGAACAAGTACAATGTTCTGGAATGGCCATCCCAGTCCCCAGACCTGAATATCATTGAGAATCTGTGGGATGATTTGAAGCGGGCTGTCCATGCTCGGCAACCATCAAACCTAACTGAACTGGAGATGTTTTGTAAGGAGGAATGTTCCGAAATACCTTCATCCAGAATCCAGACACTCATTAGAGGCTATGGGAAGCATCTAGAGGCTGTTATTTTAGCAAAAGGAGGCTCTAACAAATATTGATGTGATTTTTTTCTATTGGGGTGCCCAAATGTATGCACCTGTCTAATTTTGTTTTGATGCATATTGCACATTTTCTGTTAATCCAATAAACCTAATTTCACTACTGAAATATTACTGTGTCCATCAGTTATTTGATAGATCAAAATGAAATTGCTGATCCAAACACCCAATTATTTATAAATGGAAATCATGGAAATTGTCAGGGGTGCCCAAACTTTTTCATACGACTGTATTTGACACCACACTCCAAAAAGCAAGTCCTGCAGACTCTAGTTTTGTCTTATCTTGATTATTGTCCAGTAATGTGGCCAAAAGCTGAAAGGAAAGACCTAGTTAAGCTGCAGCTGGCCCAGAACAGAGCGGCACGTTTTGCTCTTAATTGTAATCAGAGGGCTAAAATGAATACTATGCATGCCAGTCTCTCTTGGCTAAGAGTTGAGGAGAGACTGACTGCATCACTTCATCTTTGTAGAAGAAACATTGTGTTGAAAATTCCAAAATGTTTGCATATTCAACTTACTCACAACTCTGACACACACCCTTACCCCCACCAGACATGCCACCAGGAGTCTTTTCACAGTCCCCAAATTCAAGAAAGCGTACAGCATTATATTGAGCCATTATTTAATGGAACTCCCTTCCATCTCATATTGCTCAAATGAACAGCAAACCTGGTTTCAAAAAACAGACAATGCAACATCTCACGGCCCAACGCCTCTCCCCTATTTCACCTAGATAGTTTGTGTGTATGTATTGATATGTAGGCTACGTGTGCCTTTTTTAAATTGATGTAGTTCTGTCCTTGAGCTGATATTGTCTATTAATGTTCTGTATTATGTCATGTTTCATGTTTTGTGTGGAACCCAGGAAGAGCAGCTGCTGCTTTCTCAACAGCTAATGGGGGATCCTAATAAAATACCAACACTACAGCTTGAGTCCAGTCTAGCGCTGGCAGGAGTTCAGATCTTTGGCCTAACACTGTGTTGGGGGCCAGGGCCTCACGGCCAGAGCCGTGGGTGGGTGGAATAAGAAAGAGGACAAACATGTACTCAGGAAGAGGTAGTGCCATATTCAGGAGAAGAACATAACAGCGAGGGAGACCATTTTGAAGAAAATAACAACAGCGAAGGAGAAGAGAATAGGATAGAGGCAGCATGGAACATTTTACAGAGGTAGATTATGGAAATATTAGAGGCAGCATGGAACCTTTAACAGTGGTAGATAATGGAAATATTAGAGGCAGCATGGAACCTTTAACAGTGGTAGATAATGGAAATATTAGAGGCAGCATGGAACCTTTAACAGTGGTAGAGAATGGAAATATTAGAGGCAGCATGGAACCTTTACCAGCAGTAGATTATGGAAATATTAGAGGCAGCATGAAACCTTTAACAGTGGTAGAGAATGGAAATATCAGAGGCAGCATGGAACCTTTAACAGTGGTAGAGAATGGAAATATCAGAGGCAGCATGGAACCTTTAACAGTGGTAGATAATGGAAATATTAGAGGCAGCATGGAACCTTTAACAGTGGTAGAGAATGGAAATATTAGAGGCAGCATGGAACCTTTAACAGCAGTAGAGAATGGAAATATTAGAGGCAGCATGAAACCTTTAACAGTGGTAGAGAATGGAAATATTACTTCCTTAGAAAAGGCAGAGTAGACACTCGCTCACACACAGAAATATACACACGCGCTGTGTAGCTAAGGTAACACACATCAGAGACTGAGTGACTATTAGCTGATAATGAGACTGGTGGAGGACCAACCACAGCTCAATTCACACTTGTGAACCAGAGGACCAAATTCATTCTCCATTGGTCCAGACCTCAATCATATGGTTTTCCATTGTTCCAAACCTCAATCATAGGATTTCTCCATAGATATATGATTATTTTACATTCCTTTTCCTGACAAAATGTACCATGTCAGATTGTGAGCCATACTGGCAGAATCTGTCAGTTTGGGACAAGGCTGATAATTAGCTGTTTCACCTTTGGTTTCTGTCAGAAACTTTTGTGAGAAACTTACAAGGTTACAAGAGTTTTTTAATTTTTTATATCACCCTCAGCTATAACCCTCAGCTTCCAGTAGCAGAACCAAGGAAGCGACTAAAGGGATTAGACAGACAAGCAAACAGTGCCCAAATGTTTTCCCTTTCCACTTTAAGCCCAGGTGCCATTAAAGCAGCAGAAAAAAAGTATATTTTTGCTCCATTTCCTTTCCCACTCACTGCCGCTAACTAAGCCTACCTTTCTTAATCTAAAACCACATGTACCTAGTTCATTCCACCATGCATTCCCATCCAAGTCTATTTCTCTTGCTATGCTGCAGTTAGTGTTTTCTACCCCTTCCCTTTTCTTTCAAACTCAATTTCAAAGAGTCCCTGGAGACAGCAGTGGCCTCCGAGTTGGTCGATCACATTTTCTCATTAATTTAGAGGCGGTAGATGCCTTCCGATTACAGCATGAATAATAAATAGGCCTGTGAGTCTCACTGCAGTGGGTGTGCCAGGCAGACCTACTGTTTAATTTACTGTCTATCCAACAGTAATAGGGAAGCGGCTTCTCCAAAGTGGCAGCAGGAACACATTACATTGTTGTTCCAGACTTAATAAACAACCAGTCAAGTCCTGTTACTGTATGGATGGATGTTCCCAGAGAATCCCAGTCAGGGCCCCTAAGAATAGTCCTGTGGCATTTTACATGCCGTTTCTGTTTGACATAGATTGGAGAAAGCAAGTTGTGTTCCCTCTAATACTAGTTTTAGGTTGCTGTGTGAGGAACTACTTCACTAATTAGTTGATCTATGTGATGGTGGTTCTGGATCGGATTGTTGCTTAAGTGTCCCTGTGTATCACTGTTCTATACATGTAATCACTTTAATTTGAGTCTAACAAATTACATAAAATAGGCTAGTAGCAAGGCCTCCAAATTTGTTAGATACCCCTACCCGAGGTAGAACAAAGCACACGCATGTTTTTTCACATCTCTAATTTCTCCCATTTATTAAATGGATGGTTGTGTACAAATATCTTTCTGTAAAAGTGGTTAAATGTAGCGATAGTGTGACACACCCCATAAACTCAAAAAATACAGAATGCCACAAACTCATGTAACCCAATATTACAAGCTCTGATATTGCTAACATTTGGAATACAAGTAGTCAGTTGTCTACCCTACATACACAAAAACAGCATTAGGATATCTTAATGCATCTAGGACATATAGAAAAGTAAACATAGAGATACAATAGACGGAAATATCAACTATGAATATTTGATTAATGTAAGCTTTACTTTTTGGTAGCTGATTAATAGACACATTTGCTCTCGTTCAGTCCTGCATGGTAGCTGGCTCACAAAAATACATACAGTTACACGTGTTTTGATGCTGTGGTTATTGTAATTGGGTATAAGATGAACAAGCGTGCTCATACATCGAAAAAAAAATAAGAAATGGGGGTCCAAGGATCTTTGAAGGATTTTGTGTCTTTAGCCCCTACTCATGCAATTTAGTCAGGGGGCCACCACAGATTAGCTTTGGGGCCACCCTGGATTTTTCCTCAAATCCCATAGAGCTGCCATAATACGATTTGATGGAGGTCAAATCGTCTCTTGGTATAACTAGGACTGAGTGGCACTGGAATGACTACGTTTTGTTTGAATAACTGAAGCCAAATAAAAAAACATGAGCTGGCGCACACCTAGAAAAATGATTTTGTGTGGAGATGCTGACTAATGGTGAATAAACTATAAACTATAAAAATAAAGAGTGTCGCACACTCCATATTTAAACTCCCAGTAATTTATTGGGTAAATCACCAACGTTTCGGCATCACTGTGCCTTCTTCAGGGTGATGTCATGAATACTTGAACCAGGTTATGTAGACAAACAGTGTAATTAGTGCAACCAATGACAATAGTGAGGGGTGTGTCATAATGATTAAGTTATTTAGAATGAATTGAGAGAACATTTTCAAAAACAATAGTTTATGGCATATTAAATATATTAGGCTATTGTTATCATATGGAAACATAATTGAATATTGTACATAATATTAGCATCAACATACATTATTGTTTAATTAAATGTCACATATTTAATTGTTTCCTATTTCATTTATATGTGTTACATGTGATCTTTTGGTTCAACCTTAATGCATAATGAGCATCATCAACAGGGGGAACATATTGGGTTTACGCTAATAAGCTGTAGAAAGAATATATCAATTTGTAAGAAATGTTCATAAAAGAGAGAATTGTTCATAAGAAGGGCCAATATTCAGACCACTAGGGGTCAATTTTTTAGAAAGGATATCCAGTAAGCCTCTCTTTGTAGTAGTAGGATCTCAATGTTACCTCCTCTCCTTGGTAGAGCAACATGCTCAATGCCTGTGTATATGAGGGAGGAGATAGGATGGTTAGCTTCACCAAAGTGAGCTGCTACTGGATGAACAATGTTCTTACACCTGATTGAGCTGTGGTGTTCTGCTATGCGTTGTTTTAATTGTCTTTTCGTTTGTCCTACGGAGGCTTTTCCACATGAACAGGTGATGAGATAGATTACTCCCTTGGTCTTGCATGAGATGATACCCCTAACAGGGATTTTCAGACCTGTATGTGGGTGTCTGAAGAAGGATGTTTTTATAGTGATATTTCACTGTGCGCATGAACCACATTTGTAGTTTCCATTTGGAATGGGTGTCAAGAGTGTCTGAGTGGGCTCAGAGGGCAGTTCAAATCTCACCAAGCTATCTCCAATATTGCAACCACGCTTATAGACCACCAGTGGGGGTTCTTTGAAGAGGTGTGCAATTTGTTTGTCTGATTGCAGAATATGCCAGTGCTTTTTCAGGATTGCTTTCATTTTCTCCGACCACTTGGTGTACTTGGTGCAAAAGACGGCTGCGTTGTTTTTCTTCTTTGGTTGAGTTTTTAGTAATTCCTCACTTGGTTTTTGAGAAATTTTCATCATTGCAGCATCAACAGTTTTGTCTTTGTAGCCTTTCATTTTGAATGTATCTGTCATTTCTTTAGCATTGCTGTCAAAATCTGTCTGGTGGCCACAGATTGGTTTAACCCTGCATTAATGGCTATATGGTAGACCATTCCTGAGGGGAAGGGGATGCATACTATCCGCACATAGCAGGGTATTGCGGTCTGTGTGTAATGCATCATTCTCTTTGATGATCCATACTTCCAGGTAGTTTGGAATTAATTTAGTTCCTGCTGACTTCCTTCCCAGAGCACAAAGACATCATCTATGTATCTCTTCCATAGGAGGATTTTAGAAAGTAGTGGGTGTGTCTGTTTTGTAAAGGAGCGCTTCCTCAAATTGTCCCATATACAGGTTCACATAGTTGGGGGAAAAGGGAGAGCCCATGGCTACACCCCAAATTTGAAGGAAAAGGTCTGAATCAAAGACGAAGTAGTTATTGGATAATATCAGTTTAGTAAGTTGTAAGATGCGATCATATGATGGAGCAAGGGTAGAGTGTCTCTGCTGAAGGGAGTGTTGCAGCGCATGCAAGCCTCCAGTGTGTGGGATGTTAGTGTACAAGCTCTCCACATCAAAAGTGGCCAGCAGGGTGCCCTCTGGGATCCTTCGTAAGCTCTCTATCAATGAGATCATGTGACTAGTGTCTTTGACATAAGATGGAAGATTCTCAGCCATCGGTTTAATGTGATAATCCACAAACTTAGAAATGTTGGATGTCACAGAGTCGATTGCTGCTACAATGGGTCTACCTGGAGGAGGAGACACTTGTTTGTGTAATTTAGCGACTGTATAGAAAGTTGGTATCTTAGGAAATTTCACACAGAAATTCAACTTACTTTTTGGTGATTTGTCCTGATTCCAAATAGCTTTCCACTGTAGATGAGATATTATGCTGGAATTCTAGGGTAGGGTCATCATTTATTTTGTGATAGAAGTCACCTTCAGATACTTGTCGGTGACATTCATTCACATAGTTACATTTGTTTTGTATGAATAGCTGAAGCCAACAAGCTTTTCAATGTGTGTTCATGTTTTTCACGATACAAGCACATGGTAGAATAACCAAGCTACATGCCATACAACAGTCAGCCACTCTAGTAGCATACAGTGCATTTGGAAATAATTCAGACCCCTTGACTTTTTACATATTTTGTTACGTTACAGCCTTATTCTAAAATGGATTAAATCGTTTTTCCCCCTCATCAATTTAGGTTTTCATCAAGGAACTCTCTGTATATGGTTCTGTTCATCTTTCCCTCGATCCTGACTAGTCTCCCAGTCCCTGCCTCTGAAAAACATCCCCACAGCATGATTCTGCCACCACCATGCTTCACCGTAGGGATGGTGCTAGGTTTCCTCCAAACGTGACGCTTGGCATTCAGGCCAACAAGTTCAATCTTGGTTTCATTAGACCAGAGAGTCTTGTTTGTCATGGTCTGAGAGTCCTTTTGTGCGCCAATTGTGCGCCGCTCCATGGGTCTCCCGGTCACGGCCGGCTGCGACAGAGCCTGGACTCAAACCCAGAATCTCTAGTGGCACAGCTAGCACTGCGATGCAGTGCCTTAGACCACTGCTCCACTCAGGAGGCCAAGGTCAGGCTGTTTAATCAGCTTCTTGATATGCCACACCTGTCAGGTGGATGGATTATGTTGGCAAAGGAGAAATGTTCACTAACTGGGATGTAAATACATTTGTGCACAACATTTGAGAGAAATAAGCCATGTGCGCATGGAAAATTTCTGGGATCTTTTATATCAGTTCATGAAATATGGGACCAACACTTTACATGTTGGGTTTATATTTTTGTTCAGTGTATGTATAGCTCTAACTTTCCCCACTGAAACTAAGTGTGCAAGGTTGATTCAAAGTCTTAAAGGTGACCAGGACAAGAGTGTGTCCTAACAGGTTGAGGACACAAAGTACCCAGTAGTGGTTGTAGTTCTGGAGCCTGACAGGGTTCCAAAGCTAACTGGTCATTCTGGGCAAGCTGCAGCGACAAGGGCAGTATCCTTCCTGTTTGACTGGCAGGGTATTCAGTGCTGTGTAGTGATCAGTTTCCATTTCTACAATGGCTTGGTGCAGGCACTCAGAAGATGCAGCTTTCATGCCAACGAGACCCATTTATGAACTGGAATGTTATCTCAGCCTGAATGATGCTGGGGATACTACAGCAGTGGAATGGTTGGTTGTCTGGTTGTGAAGGAGAGACTGTGAAAGGGCTGTCACAAACAGACCTGCCCTTAGATCTTTCTAAAATCTAATTGACCTGTGGTTGGAGTTGTTTTATGTTGAATTTGGCAAAAAGTCCCACATGTCACATCCTACATATTCCTTTATATTCCATTGGAAATCGGGTAGGATTATTATTTGGCCAATATTTATTGTGGGTGGTTGGCTGTGATTACAGTCTGGGACAGGCCCAGCAGGAGATGAGGAGAGTGACAGAACCTGTGAGGGTGACTTCAGGTTACTTAGAGGTTACTTAGAGTTTAGGGCATAGACTATGAAGCCTTGGTTATGATGGACCCTTAGTCAAGCACCTGGTTATGAGGGATGTAGAACAGCTCCACACACATATATATCTGAAGATGATCCCTGGGCTTTGATGGACAGTAAAGAGGTTGCAGAGGTGGTGGAACTGATCAGGTATGGTGCACAAAGGCTGCTATCTCACAGGTATTTCATTGGTTCAGAATGAAGTTCCCTGACCGGTAAAACGTAATGTTTTTTTTTAAGGTTCTGAGAACAGTTGCAGGTAGGTTCTGAGAACATTTTACTGTGGTTCCCTGCAAGTTTTCCTGGAAGGTTTATTAACTTTCTGAGTATGGAAATTATAGGTTAATTGAAGTTAATTAAATAATGTTCTGACAACATTTCAATAAGACTGCTAGCTTAGATTAACTGTTTTGTACTCCAAGCACAGATAGGACACATGGAAATAAATTTGCTTGGCATAAATCACACAAATACATTTCTTTATTACTGTGGCACGGCATCAGTGAGATTCGAACCCATGATCGTCTGTTCTCTATCCATGAAATTAGTCCACTGTGCCACCAGGATAGAGCTAGCATGCCATGTTTTTTTAACTCATACATCATTTTAGTCTATTCAAACAGACCGAATTTCAAAGGAAACAAGCACTCATTAAGATCAGGTGTGGCCAATTAGTGGGCGAGGCCAACACACAAGATCGAGGATAGAGTTTTGTTGATGCTGAAAACAGAATGTATGTTTTTAAATAAAATTCTTAGAACAGTCTCTGAACATAAACATTTGTGTGTGGATTTTATGTAGTTTTCTTAATTTTCTCAGAACAAGATGAGAACATGACTTTAAATAGAATCATGAGGAAACCTGTAAGAAACATTATGAAGTACTGAAATTGCGATAGAATGTTGTTTCTTAACATTCTCTGATCTATTTGAGAACATTCCCAATGTCAAACCAGTAGGGGAAATACCAAGATAATAATGTTTTTTTGTCAAGTTCCTTAAAATGTGCAGAGAATGTACCAAAGCCAAGCAACTATCCTTCACCATTTCCAGAAAGTTGTGGGAAAGTTGTATACAATAACCATATTAAAATCACCCTCTCTCCAAGCTCTAAGGAACATGTGGTTCTCAGAATGTTCTGTGCTAGCTGGGTATTAACTTTGAGTTCCATAAATGCATGATGAATAAACAAAAAGGGGGGAAAATGGAAGCTTGATTTTCAAATATTCAATCCACTGTAGATTTAAAAAAATGTGTTAACAAATTGTATGGGAGAGATCTCTAAGGGACGCCATGACTGGCACAACTTGCCATTCTTCTTGAACTAATAATTACAACGATGAGATCCGAGGCCCCACTGAACAGGCAGCTTAATCATTATTCAATAGCGCCCATCTGACTAGCATAATTGTTTTATATATATGTGTATTTGGCATACATAAATAACTTTCTAATTCTGTAAAGGGCATCCTCTTGGTTCAGAGAGATATGAGCTGCTTTTCTTCACCCTGTATTTTCAAGGTAGTATGTCTCCCTCTACAGGTTACGAGGTGCATATTCACAACTCACATTTCCCAGTGACTCAACCTGAGGACCTATTAATTACATGCTGCACTGACAGGCAGGATAATCATGTAAATGTTATTTTCGGGATTTCAATCAGTGCAATTAAATGTCTGTTTGTCACATTAAATGTATGCAGTTGAAATACACCATCCTGACCCTCCAATGTCCTTAATACTGTATTATTTACACATATTTCAAATCAAATGTTATTGGTCACATACACATGGTTAGCAGATGTTAATGTGAGTGTAGCAAAATGCTTGTGCGTCTAGTTCCGGCAGTGCAGTAATATCTAACAATTCCCCAACAACTACCTAATACACACAAATCTAAAAGGGGTGAATGAGAATACGTACATAAATATATGGATGAGTGATGGCCGAGCAGCATAGGCAAGTTGCAATAGATGGCATAAAATACAGTATATACATATGATATGAGTAATGTAAGATATGTAAAGCATTGTTTAAAGTGGCATTGTTTAAAGTGACTAGTGATCCATTTATTAAAGTGGCTAGTGATTGGGTCTCAATGTAGGCAGCAGCCTCTGAGTTAGTGATTGCTGTTTAGCAGTCTGATGGCCTTGAGCTAGAAGCTGTGGGGAGAACGAGGGAGTAAAGGATGTCATGTTTTCATTTGAATCAAACTGGATAATGTAAATGTCTTTTTAACTGACCAACTACACACACAAAAAGGCAACAAGTAATCAGTAAATATTTGACATTTATTTGTATACCTGAAACTTGCATGCGAATACATCTTTAAAACCTTCTATTCAAATGTGTCATTGTATTTTTTGAAAGTCTCAACAACCTTAACATGACCCTGGAAGCATGAAAAGGAAGTCAACACCGTTTACATTGGCTCTGAAAGTTTTTCCTTCACCTTCTCTTCAATGTTCGCAAAGTATTTCATTTGGGCGAGAAGCGCTTTGGCAGCTTGAAGCTCACCTGTTGAAAAGAAATAGACGTTGAGTGAAAGTTGAACCATGTCTCACCAGGGCATCAGCAAGCATCTCCGAAGACTGAAGACAGGAGGGAGAGTAACAAAACCCTTTGCTATCTGAGATAGTGCAGCATACCTTTGTGCAGGGATGCATCTATTTGTTCAGTCAAGTCTTTCAACTTCTCTGCAAGTAAAAGGGCAAAGTAAAACTTGAATACATTTTGCATTTAGGGGCCATACGGTACAATTTCATCACCCCGAAAAAAATCTCATCCGTGAGCATGTCAAAGTCATTACTGCAAAAATAAGCAAAACACTGATCCGTTTCATTAATCTCACATCCTGCCGATTCAAATCAACATACTCAAAAACAAAAAAGAACTAGCCTGAGTAAAATGACTTTTTCAACCCACACCTTTCATAGAGGCGCCTATCTTGGCCGACTCTTCTTTGCTTTGTGCCTCCTCCAGTGCTTGGTTGATCTCCATCAACTCCATAAGGAACAGAGGATCAGCCCCCGCATCAGTCCCCTCCTCTATCCCCATGCCATTCAGCTCGAGCTGAAAATGAAGCAGGAAGTCACTTAAAAAAACTTTACGGACATTGAAGGGAACACAACATTCCACCAGGTTGTCACAAACATATCACTGACCGTCTGGCATGTTATAAAAACCTACAAGTACAGTAGACAAACTGATGGGGGGGGGGGGGGGCTTTGTGCTGTTGATTGCTCTTAGGGGTTCTAGGCTAGGTTACTCTCAAACAATGTGACAGCTGTGGTTGTTAAAAGGGTTCTTGCTACGTTAATACTATTTGACTGATTGAATTGGTTTGAGAAAAAGGGATTGTTAAGAAAAACTGTGCTAACCACCGAAGGTTGGTGGCACCTTAATTGGGGAGGACGGGCTCGTGGCAATAGCTGGAGCAGAATACGTGGAATACTATCAAATACAAACACATAGTTTCCATGTATTTGATGCCATTCCATCCACTCCGTTCTAGCCATTATGAGCCGTCCTCCTCTCAGCAGCCTCCACTGGTGCTAACATTAATTCAAAGTGTGTCTATATAAATAATAAAAAACTTTTTAAAAAAAGGACAAACTCACCATGTAAAGGCCACGACTCAAAGGCTTGAGCAGGGTCCTGTATGCTTTGTTTACTAGGGCTGACTGGTATTCAGAGTACTCTTGTTCTTTCTGACAAAAGAAATAGACAACTTTAACTTACAAGTAAAGATTCAGTACATTGAGCACTGTACTGTAGTTAGTCTATATGCCCAGACTGACATCACATAATGGTAACATACAGTCACATCCAAAATTATCAGCACCCTTGACAAAGATGAACAGAAAACGACTGTATGAAATAACAATATAACTCCGTATTTGTATTATTTAAGGTCAATGGCATCATGAACTTCACCAAGTAGCATGACATTTTAGCCAGAAACCTGGTTGACTCTGCCAGGAGGCTGAAACCTGGCTGCAAGTGGATCTTCCAGCAAAACATTAACCCCAAGTACACATCAAAATCCACAAAGAAATGGTTAATTGAGCACAAAATCAACATTTTGCAATGGCCAGCTCAGTTTCTGGACTTCAACCCCATTGAAAACCTTTGGTTTGTATTGAAGAGGACAGTTCATGAGCATAGATAAAGGAAAGATTCTGTATGGAGGAATGTCTAAGGTTTAATTTAGATTTATTAGGAACCCCATTAGCAACAGCTAGTCTTACTGGGGTACAACACATGAAGAAAAAAGACTTTAGATACATTTAAAACATGAACATGTAGTGTGTGTGTGCATCTATCAGTTCCACATACATGTCAGTACACACAACAATTAGATCACATGGGGGAGAGGAGTTATGCCGTGAGGTGTTGCTTCATTTGTTTTTTTGAAACCAGGTTTGCTGTGAATTTGTTCTGGACCTGGGGACTGTGAAAAAACCCCTGGTGGCATGTCTGGTGGGGTAAGTGTGTGTGTCAGTGCTGTGTGTAAGTTGATTATGGAAACAATTTGGAATTTCCAACACATTAATGTTTCTTATAAAAACAAGAAGTGACACAGTCAGTCTTTCCTCAACTCTTAACCAAGAGAGACTGGCATGCAAAGTATTAATATTAGCCCTCTGATTACAATTAAGTCGGGCTGCTCCGTTCTGGGCCAGCAGCACCTTTACTAGATCTTTCTTCAAGATAAGATCAAACTAGAGTCTGCACGACTTGCTTTGTGGAGTGTGGTGTCAAAAAAAGCAGAGCATCTCTTTATTAGACAGACTTATCCCAATCTTTACAACCATTGAATCTATATGTTTTGACCATGACAGTTTACAATCTAAGGTAACACCAACTAACTTACTCTCCTCAACTTGTTCAACAGCCACACCATTCATTACCAGATTCAGCTGAGGTCTAAAACTTAGGGAATGATTTGTACCAAATGAAATGCTCTTAGTTTTAGAAATGTTCAGGACCAGTTTATTACTGGCCACCCATTCCAAAACAGACTGCAACTCTGATCTGGGACCCCGCCCAGTGTGTTCTCCAATCGTATAAAACATTTCAGGGTCAGTGCCGTTATCCTCGTAAGCAAAGGGTGCCGGAGTATTGAAAATAGGGGTGCCAATAATTCTGACCCCGATCTAATTTATTACTTGTTAAACAAAATCTCTTTCTCTGAGCAATTATATTAGTATTAAATAATCTAATTGTCAAAATAATTTTTGCATACAATATAGCTGAGTGTTTGTATTAGTTATTTTACAGTATTTTTTGCTCATCTTTATCAAGGGTACCAGTCATTTGGGATGTGACTGTATATAGAGAATATTAGACGTCAGACAGACAAAAATAAACACAAACACATTTAACACATCTTTCCTCAAACTGTCAAACTGTCACAAATGTGGGAAAGACCATGTCACCATGGGAATTACATTACAAGTTATTTCACACATTGCCACCTCTCCGATTCAGAGGGATTGGGTTGAATGCGGAAGACACATTTCGGTTGAATGCTTTAAATTGTGCAACTGACTAGGTATTCCCCTTTCCTCTATATCCATTTATCTTTAAAAGCCAAACCCTGGGTGATAATTAGATTCCTCGACAGATCTTGACACTTTACAGCGGGAAGCGGGTTGGGATGTGTCTGGATCCATCAGGGAACAGGTATAAGTGAGATGTGGCGGATGGGTGTAACGGTGGATACAAGCTTAGGGTGCATCCCAAATGGCACCCTATACCATCCAATAAAAAGTAGTGCACTACAAAGTGAATAGGGTGCCATGTTGGACGTAGTTTTGGAGATGGCTGACAGGCAGAGAGCATTTGCAGCTGTCAGGTCCTTCAAACCCAGGCAGGATCAATAGCCTCCAGTGGTGGCCAGAGGGGCTGTCATGTCAGCAGTATGCCCTTTGTCTTTACCCAGATGCCTCAAATGCAACAGGAGCATCCTGGAAACCTTGTAATTGTAAGTAATGAGTTTTACCCCCTGTAGGACAGTCAAATTAGGGGAATGTAGCCAGGGGTGCTGATTAATAATACAATCGGAAAGTTGTGTAATGATTTGGTTGTGGTAGAGGAATCCTTGGCAGCATGTTTTGCTTTCAGTCCCATTGTGCAACAGTATAAGGTCAGCTAATTAGGTGATAACTGTCTAGTCCCATTGAAGTATAGTGGGTAATTTAAATTATATCATTATCCCAGCCTATGTAGATTATAACTGTCTTGTCCCATTGAAGTATGGTGGGTTATTTAAATTATATAATTATCCCAGCCTATCCAGATTATATCATTATCCCATGATATTACAGGGTCTAAAATGGTTTTAAGTGTGAAATGCAAGCACCCATTCCTAGTGTTGTCCATTCCTAATACAGTCCATTCCTAATACTGTCCATTCCTAATACTGTAGAGGCCTAATACTGTACAGGCCTAATACTGTACAGGCCTAATACTGTACAGGCCTAATACTGTCCATTCCTAGTCCTGTACAGGCCTAATACTGTCCATTCCTAGTCCTGTACAGGCCTAGTATTGTCCATTCCTAGTCCTGTACAGGCCTAGTAGGCCTATTAAAAAAAAAATCAAAACCTCTATTCAAACATTAGCCTTCATGAAAGTCCTAGCGTAAACCTAACCCAAGCACTGGACCAATTTTTCAAAACCCTGAACCCCGCCTTTTCTCTTACCCCAGCCTTATCCTTTTGCAAAACTTGGGCAGTTATTATAATATTTGAATATCCGAACGGACGTTAGAATTCGATTAGCCTACTTCTGGGAGTATTCAAAACATGACATAGGCCTATTTGAATAAAAAGGCTCAAATGTAATTCAATTATGTATGTGACATTTTCAACATACAAGGATAGACCATGACATTTTTATCAAACAACAGTTTTAGGACAGTTTTTATGACCGTGTACTATTTTTTTTTTTTTTTTATGTAATTTTTCACAGGTGTACTTTGTTATTGTCGATCAATCAAAGCTGCACTACTGTCAGAGGCTCCATGTGTAGCCCCTTGATCAACACACTCAGTTCCATTATACTACACATAAGAGTCATTGGACGAAGGCGTCTTCTGTACGGGGGAGTTTGTAAAGGTCTGAACATTAACACGTTTTGGAAGCATATGTACCTTATCTTTCATATCAGCGAGATTAAGGTTAAATTGATACACACCTTTATAGGGTTAGGGTTCCGACACGGCCATATTTCCATGTTACAGTGCTTGTTTACGGAAAACAGAATGGACTACCTGTGCTAATTAGCCATCTGCGTCTCCAGACACCTGTATGAACGGAAGACGGACACCACAAACGTATTTTACATTTGTGAAATTAATTTGATGTGATATGAAAGTAAAAGGATTTATGTTTCAAGAAACGTACCGCAATTGAGAATCGATTCACGTTTAGATGGAGTATTTGGCTGTTTTGGCTTCCAGAGCCAATACGCCTTTAAACAGAACATGTAAGGTCTTTGGACAATAAGGAGTAACGTTAGGCTCCTTTAGTCCATTATTGGGCTACTCCATGTGTAGCAAGTGAAGTGCGAGATTCCTAATCAATGCAAAATGGAATTACAATTACGGAATAAAGTTGGCTAAATGAGAAGGAATAGGCTACAATGATCAACCAATAGGTAGGCTGTTGTTTAATAAAAAAGTAGAGCTGTTGTGGATAAGAATGGGGAGCACAACAAAACAGCCTCAATTAGCCTTACTAACTTAACTGGCTAGTGTAGCTTCTTTACATCGATTTGATGGTCATCACAAGTTACCACAGTCATAAACCTAGCCTATTTCAAAATTGTATCTGCATAAAACGTGAATTTAAACCTAACCTTAGCAAATAACATTAACCACACTGTTAACCTTATGCCTAAACTTAAATTAAGACCCAAAAGCAAATTTTTGTTTTCATGAATTTTTACGATATAGACAATTTTAACTTTGTGGCTGAGGTAACTATTAATGATAACCTGATTATTTGACAAGCAGAGAGTGCGCCGCAAGTCCCCATTGAAGTTTTTTAACTTTAAAACGCATGTATTTCGAATACCCAGATATCACCCCCAAAATTGTATATCATTCTAATAGCGAAATCATTAAAAATGCCCATCCCTACTCAAAACCCAAGTGGTCCCTGCCTTATTGCTGTCAACTGACAAGCCCTGAGCCCTCCATCCATACCACAGTTTTCTGGCTGAAGTTGTCAGGGTGAAGAGACCGCTGGAGCTTCAAGTATGTTTTCTGCAGCCTCTGGGTATCCAGTGCAAAGGTCTGGTCACTTAAAATAAGCAATAACAGAGGTTAAGCATCCATTGCACTGTAGGCTACTTTAGGGGGAATCTATGTCCTATTAAAGGCCTTGTTTTTTAACTGATTGTGATTCCTACCCATACATTTATTCCACATGTCATTGTGTTACAGCCTGAATTCAAAATAGATTAAATACATATTTTTTTTCTCAACCATCTACACACAATACTCCATAATGAAAAAGTGCAAACATGTTTTTAGAAATGTATTGAAAATGAAATACAGAATTCTCATTTACATAAGTATTCACACCCCCTGTCCTTTACACTTGTGTGTGGTTGGTGGTTGTGAAGGTGGTTGTGAAATTGTTAGATTACTTGTTAGATATTACTGCACGGTCGACACGTGAAGCACAAGCATTTCGTTACACTCGTATTAACATCTGCTAACCATGTGTATGAACAATAAAATTTGATTTGATTGTATTGCACACAGAGTGAGTCCATGCAATTATTCTGTGACTTGTTAAGCACATTTTTACTCATGAACTTATTTAGGCTTGCCATAACAAAGGGGTTGAATACTTATTGACTCAAGACATTTAATATTTTCATTTTTAACAGTGGTGGAAAAAGTACTCAATTGTCAAGATACCTTTTATAGAAAATGACGCAAGTAAAAGTCACCCAGTAAAATGAGTAAAAGTCAAAAGGTGTTTGGTTTTGAATATACTTAAGTATCAAAAGTAAATGCAATTGCTAAAATATAGTTAAGTATCAAAAGTAAAAAGTATAATTAATTTCAAATTCCTTATATTAAGCAAACCAGATGGCACAATTTTCTGGTTTTGAATTTATGGATAGTCAGGGGCACACTCCAACACTCAGACTCCATTTACAAATAAAGCATGTGTTTAGTGAGTCTGCCAGATCAGGAGGCAGTAGAGATGACCAGGGATGTTCTCTTGATAAGTATGTCCTTCTAAGCATTCAAAATGTAACGAGTACTTTTGGGTGTCCGGGAAAATGTATGGAGTAAAAAGTACATAATTTTATTTAGGAATGTAGTGAAGTAAAAGTTGTCAAAAATATGAATAGTAAAGTACACTACAGAAAGAAAAAACTACATAAGTAGGACTTTCACTTACCACCACTGATTTTTGTATTCATTTTTAAAGTTTTCTAAAAGCATAATTCCACTTTGAAATGATGGGGTATTGTGTGTAGGCCAGTGGTACACAATCTCAATGTAATACATTTTAAACTCAGGCTGTAACACAAAACAATTGAAAAAGTCAAGGGGTGTGAATACTTTCTGGATGCACCGTTTCTGATGAGTGCAAACAAAATGAATAATAATAATGATAATAACAGGTAGCCTAATGAGTGTGTAAACATAATGTAACATTTCAATTGAAAACGTTATATCACTCACCACTCCATAATCAGGAAATAGGATGCCCTCTCATCTGGAGGCTGGACAAAGTTACACGATAAACAGAAGAAGGCCGGAGTTTGTTCGACAGACTGGCCACAGTTCCAACAGTGTAGCTTCACAGAGGCTGTGCAGAAAGTCCTTTGCAGTGAACTGACATGTTTTACTATACTTTCGTTAAGTAATCTGAAGCCTGTGTGCCTCCTTGTGCCCTTACTGTTGAAGGTGATAGAGTTGTTGCATAGCGTTGCACGAGACGAAGCCTTTGATAAGCATTGCCTGATAGCTAATAACTTCGGTGAATGCTGAAGAGCCTGAGATATGCAAATAACGCCTAAATTATTCAGTGAAAGCATTGTTGACAGGTGAAAGCACAGGTTAGTTCTCTACATTTTTATACTAGAGCACTTCCCGGAGAATTATGTTTCTTCTTCTACTGTGTGATAAGCGACAAAAAAACGCACTACTGCCGCCTATCGGAAATGGGCATAATTGCAGGCTGCAATGCTCAACGACAACAGATGAAAAGAAGGCAACACTAGCTAGCTAAAATTAGCTAGCCCCACACCATCATGTATTTCTGTTAGCCTGTGGTGTTCGCCAGCCTTGCTGCAGTGGAGCAAAACTGAGTAAGTTGTCTAGTAACTAGACTATAGTTAGTTAAAACGATAGTCAAGATGGGCCTTACTTCTCTGAGAGTTGTTTATGGTAATGCCGGTCGAGCTAACATTTTAATGCTAAGAAATGTCAGCTAGCAAGCTACGCTAGCTAACGTTATAGCTAGCTAACCAGTTTAACTATAACTGGTGTATGTTTCTAAGCTAGCCATCACTGAAATTATAACATCAATAGCTACACACTGTCTAATTGATCATCGATTATAGGCTATCTAGCAGCTGAACTTCTCAATCGTCTGCATCATATACCGGTTTCATCTGGCATGACTTGGCCAACTAGCTACTGTAGCTAGTTAGCTATCATTAGTTACCTAGCTAGCTGTCATTTACGTTAGTTACTAAATGTATATGACAAGGCTAGATAGTTAGCAGTGTAAATAATGTAGCTAGACTGTCTAGCTAGAGTATTTCACCATGGAGATTGCAATTGTCTCTTTAATTTCATGAGATCATCCATGTGTCATGTGTTTTGGACTTTGCAAACTGGTTACATCATCAGACTCCAGAATAAGCCATGTCATGTAATGTGTGTGTCACCCTTTCATGTGCTTAAATCCACATGTCTTCCCAGGCATGTGATTTCAACTTTGGGAATGGGATGTCAGACTTATGTAAGCTTAAGCTGTTAGTGTTGTATACAAGCCTACATCTTGCCAGTCTGTTTGCTAGCTAGTGAGTTTGTCTGATAGGTATTAACCCCAGTGCTACAAGACCAGACATTAAATAGTTGCTTGCTAGGCCTAATTAGGCTTATTCCTCTTCCAATTTCCTTTCGTTTTCAGATTAGGCACCCATTCCTATGGAGATAGAAGACACCTGGGCTCATGAGGATCGATGGGCTTTCACTGAGTGGGATATCCACCAATGACCGCACCAGGTACCGAAGTACAGATCACACCAGTACCATCACTGTGGTAAGAGCTCCAGAGTGGAGCAGTGGTCTAAGGTACTGCATCTCAGTGCAAGAAGCGCCACAACGGGCCCTGGTTCGAATCCAGGCTGTAACACATCTGGCTGTGATTGGAAGTCCCATAGGGCGGCGCACAATTGGCCCAGCGTAATCCGGGTTTGGCCGGGGTAGGCCGTCATTGTAAATAAGAATTTGTTCTTAACTGACTTGCCTAGTTAAATAAAAAAAAGAGCAGATGCCTAGATACCTGCACAGTTAACAGAAATTAGGCTAGTCTCCCAGAGATGTCATCTAGCCATGTTTCTAACTCTTCAATTATCTGTGCAGTACTCAGAATTCTTGTGTACTGCATATTACATAAGAATATGAAGTTTGGTCATTCATGTGGCTACTGTCACTCACTGAGTGCTGTCTTTTTGTGCTTCTATTGGCCCTGTAGAAAGAAAAGTTTTACAAATCAGTGCGTTTTGTCAGTACTCTAATGGGTTGTCTGGTCTCTGAATTGGACTGAATTGTTGTGACAATGACATTGTGTGTGGGAGTAGGTTGGAGGTCTGACTGGGCTGGGCTAGGCTGTAGTGGGGCTAGGCAGGCGTCAGACTTCTCATCTCCACAGGAAGTCTGTCTGTTTTATCTGTCTTCCTCACTGAACACAGGCAGCGACAGATAGCCAACTCCCAGTCTTGTGGGAATGAGTGAGGAGGGCAGGGATGGTAGCCTATATTTTCAGGAATATGTTCTTTAGAATATGTTACGAAATAAACGTTGCAAGTAACAAAGTTGGCAATAACGAACACATGTGGATTCTTCAATCCTACAGCTTTTTATGTGCTTTATTTATTACTTTGCAGCAGAATTTTTGGAACACGTTCTAAAGAACTAAATAACATATTCCGGAAATAGAATGACAATCCAGAGAGGAGAAGGGCTATTAGGTTCCTTCCAATGTTCCTTCTAGGGAGACCAGCAGGAGACACGGGGTACAGTGTTGAGCCTACTGGGAGACAGGAGCTGGAGACACAGTGTTGAGCCTACTGGGAGACAGGAGCTGAAGACACAGTGTTGAGCCTACTGGGAGACAGGAGCTGGAGACAGTGTTGAGCCTACTGGGAGACAGGAGCTGGAGACACAGTGTTGAGCCTACTGGGAGACAGGAGCTGGAGACACAGTGTTGAGCCTACTGGGAGACAGGAGCAGGAGATACAGTGTTGAGTCTACTGGAGACAGGAGCTGGAGATACAGTGTTGAGCCTACTGGAAACAGACAGTCAGCGCCGCCTCCTCCTCCTCTAAGGTAAACAGGATCTCCTCCTGAAGGTCGCGGGGAGACAATACCCTGGGTATTATTATGGGAAACGACTAAGAATAGATAACGAAAGTAAGGTGGCTGTCGTGCCTGTGGTTTGTGTTTGGATAGGACGAGCCAAAACGGAAGATTTGTCTATAGAAGTGTTACAGTTGTGAAGATAATGTTCTTGGTGACAGTGGCACGCAAGTGAAAGAGCGGGACACATGGTAAAATGTCAGAGGTTTATCAGTCTGTCTATCTTCATGGTAGTTAAGTATTGGAGTTGAAGGCCTAAATAGAGAAGACATATTTTGTATGCTGTTCATAAATGGAGACTTAATGTTCTACTGTATTTTATTCCAGATTTTGTAAGTATTATTTCTTTTACTTTAAAATGTGGAATATTGGACATGTAGGATAGCTAGACTGCATCTTTTTTTCTGTTAGTTTCGATTTTCTGTCACTTGTGTCTCCTATCTATTCTGGAATGTTTTAATTCTGGAATGTTTTAATGATCTGCCAACTACCTTCCCCATAGCTTTTGTTATACATTCATCTCACTACCCTGTTCTTCTCACTGCATGTAAACACTTCAATATTGTACCTCTTCTATTTTCCAAGTAGTTTCATGGCCAGGTCTCTGCGTTTCTTTCTTCATATTTGAAGTGATTTAAACACTTAAATTACTAATCTAACCACTGATGAATTGGATTACTGCTAACTGACTTTGGTCTTCTGAGACATGGTGTGTGTTTTCCAGGGTAATCCAAATTGGTGATGGGGGGAGGGAATTGATACAGTTAAATATCGCAATATTATTTAGGATTATATCAATACTTTGACTCCAACTATTGATTTGTATTTTTTGTTTTGTTAGGTAGCTCTAGTCGGCTGTACCTGCACCAGAACTATTTTTCATCCTATAGCTTGTTCTCCATCTTCTTTTTAAATGGTGAGCCAACATGTTTTCAGCACTTTTATTTCCCTGACTGGTCTCTCGGCAGCAGACATACAGTCAGGTCCATAAGTATTTGGACAGTGACACAATTTGCATCATTTTGGTTCTGTACTCCACCACAATGGATTTGAAAGGAAACAATCAAGATGTGCTTTATGTGTAGACTTTCATCTTTAATTTAAGGGTTTTGTCCAAATTATTACCCGTGTAGGAATTACAACCTTTTTTATACATAGCCCCTGAATTTTAGGGGCTCAAAAGTAATTGGACAAACTGACATAATCATAAATTAAATTATTATTTTTAATACTTGTTTTGCAAATCCTTTGTAGTCAATGACTGCCTGAAGTCTGGAACCCATAGACATCACCAGATGCTGGGTTTCTTCCCTGGTGATGCTCTGCCAGGCTGCCAGCTGTCTTCAGTTCCTTCTTGTTCTTGGGTGTTTTGTCTTCAGCAAGTGAAATGCATGCTCAATTGGATTCAGGTCAGGTGATTGACTTGGCCATTGCAGAACATTACAATTCTTTGCCTTAAAAAAGTATTGGGTTGCTTTCGCAGTTTGCTTCGGGTCATTGTCCATCTGAACTGTGAAGTGCCGTCCAATGAGTTTTGAAGAATTTGGCTGAATCTGAGCAGATAATATAGCCCTAAACACTTCAGAATTCATCCTGCTGCTTTTTTCAGCAGTTACATCATCAATAAATACAAGTGAACCAGTTCCATTGGCAGCCATACATGCCCACGCCATAACACTACCTCCACCATGCTTCACAGATGAGGTGGTATGCTTCAGACCATGAGCAGGTCCTTCCCTTTTCCATACTCTTCTCTTCCCATCATTCTGGTACAAGTTGATCTTCATCTCATCTGTCTATAGGATGTTGTTCCAGAACTGGACAGGCTTTTTTTAGACGTTTTTTGGCAAACCTCTAATCTGGTCTTCCTGTTTTTGAGGCTTACCAATGATTTACATCTTGTGGTAAACCCTCTGTATTTACTCTGGTGAAGTCTTCTCTTGATTGTTGACTTTGACACAGATACGCCCACCTCCTGGATGGTGTTCCTGATCTGGCCAACTGTTGTGAAGGGGTTTTTCTTCACCAGGGAAATAATTATTCTGTCATCCACCACAGTTGTTTTCTGTGGTCTTCCGGGCTCACCAGTGTGTTCTTTCTTGTTAAGAATGTACCAAATAGTTGATTTGGCCACACCTCGTGTTTTTGCTATCTCTCTGATTGGTTTCTTTTGATTGTTCAGCCTAATGATGGCTTGCTTCCCTGGCAGTGACAGCTCTTTGGACTTCATATTGAGGGTTAACAGCAACAGATTCCAAATGCAAATGCCACACTTGAAATCAACTCTAGACCTGAGTGATCTGAAAAGTCATAGTCAAATCGATCAATAATTATTTTACCACAAAAAATATATACAGTCTGTAGAAACCAGGAGAATAAAGGTTCAGAGCTTCTGTGAAACATCATAGCACAGTTGAAAAATATATGGCAAATAGAAATCCAATATGGATGGTGTTAAGAGATAGATGGGAGGGGTTGAATGGAGCTGAAGGTTGGGACTAATAACAACAAGATAACTAATGTAAAACATACTGTGTCCTTATAATAACTCATGTAAAACATACTGTGTCAGTAAACGTATATAGGTTTAGAACTTTTGTGAAGGAGCACAGTTTGAAAGATATGGCAAATAGAACCGGATGGACATCAGAAATAGATGGGAGAGGTTGAGGGTAGAGGAAGGACAGGAGTAAAAACAAACAAAATGAAACTATTGTTAAATAGATTGTGTCCAAAAAATGTATATAGTATGTATAAGCTGGAAATACAGGCCTGAGCGTTGTTGTTCACTAGTTTGCTCCGATTGGGTGAAGGGTGGTAGGGTTGGAGGGTAATAAAGGAAATATATATATATATATATATATATATATATATATATATATATATATATATATATATATATATATATATATATATACATACACGTATGTATGTGTGTGTGGGATTGGAAATGATGCAGACAATTACATTGATGGAAGCTACAATCTATCTACAATATTAAAGCTGATCTACCTCCTAAAAAAATGCCTCTAGACCATTTATCTGCTTACTTGTAAATTAACTAATGAGGGAATAAAACACACCTGGCCATGGAACAGCTGAGCAGCCAATTGTCCAATTACTTTTGGTCCCTTGAAAAGGGGGGGACCACATTAAAAAGTGCTTTAATTCCTACCCCGTTCACACAATTTGGATGTAAATACCTCAAATTAAAACTGAAGGTCTGCACTTTCAGCTGATATTCATTATTTAATTTAAACTCCAATATGCTGTGATAGACAGCTAAAATAATAATAACTTGGTCAATGTCCAAATATTTATGGCCTGACTGTATAGTGAGCAATATGTTTGGGACATCAAATAGCAATCAAATCGCAATATTGAATCAGGTGAATCGCAATATATGTATGGTATTGCGATTTAATATAATATTGTGAGGTCCCTGGCAATTCCCAGCCCAACACACACACCCTGCCAGCCCTAATGAAAATGCTGTCCCAAACCCTGCCCTATGGCAGCTAGATTAACTGGACCTGTTTAACAATAGTGAAATCAATAGCAAACCAGCCAATATAGGTGTCAGAACATGCATGCGGTAGTCAGTCTATTCAATTACTATACCTCTTCAACTGAATCCATCTGGTTGCCTATTATCGGATGCATGACCCTGTTAGCATTGCTGCTATTGATTCAGAGGGGTTGGGTTAAATACGGAAGACCTATTTCGGTTGAATGCATTCAGTTGTGCAGTTGACCAGGTATCTCCCTTTCCCTTTTCTGATGCCGTCAGTACAGAATATGTGTTACACATTACATTCATTTGACATAGGATGCTTGTTTTGTTCATGGAGTTCCAGAGGCAAGACCTATGGTAGTCTTCATTGATTTGAGTGTTAAAAGAAGACGGGAATGGCTGTTACTAATTGCGGTAGCTAATCTATATATGTTCCGGATGCAATAGATTTTTTTTTATGGCATAAAACAGATTTCCCTATTTTAATGTAGTAGACAATTTATTAGTGGCGAGTGCACCGTTATTTTATTGGACCTGAAGGCCCCCATTTTTAAATGCCAAGTATTTCAGAAATTCAGAATTGCTCTTCTGCAATTTGATCATAAAAAAACGTTGAATTTGAAATGATGAAACCTCCTGTCTGGCATACTATGGGTGGCAGGTAGCCTAGTGGTTAAAGCGTTGGGCCAATAACCAGGTCGCTAGTTCAAATCCCCAATCCGACAAGGTGAAAAATCCATCTGTGACCTTGAGCAAGGCACTTAACCCTAATTGCTCCAGGGTCGCCATTGTCCAGGGTCGCCATTGCTGCCGTCGCCATCGTGACCCAACTCTCGTAGGGTGTCAGAGGGAGAGTTGGGGTTTGCAAAAAAACACATTTCCAATTCACACATGCGTGTAATACATACTTGTACATGTGTGAAACAGGATAAATATAACCACCCACCTAATTATTATTATCTCTCCTCTTCCCAGATAAGCCATGATCCCCATCACTGAGCTGCGTTACTTTGTAGACTGCCAGCCGGCCTACCGCATCCTGAAGCCATGGTGGGACGTCTTCACCGACTACATCTCCATCGTCATGCTCATGATCGCCGTGTTCGGGGGCACTCTGCAGGTCCGTTAGAGGACGTTCCCTTTTTTTTCCTATGTACTTCATCTTGTTTTTGTTCAGCTTCTGTTACAAATCAATTTAAAGTGTTATTTGTAATATGCACAGGAGACAGCATAGTATGCACACACTACAGTAAAATGCTTACTTTACTATTGTCCATGTACTTAAAATGCTTTTGTTTCATTCTAGGTCACCCAGGACAAGATGATCTGCCTGCCCTGCAAGTGGGTGGTCAACCAGACCTGCAGGAGGTATTTCAACGCTACTCTGTCGGCCCCGCTCTTGTTGGAGCCCAAAGGGATCCAATACAACCTGGATCGCCACCAGTACAACTACGTAGACGCTGTGTGCTACGAGAACCGCCTGCACTGGTTTGCTAAGTACTTCCCCTACCTGGTGCTACTGCATACCCTCATCTTCCTGGCCTGCAGTAACTTCTGGTTCAAGTTCCCCCGGACTAGCTCCAAACTGGAGCACTTTGTGTCCATCTTACTCAAGTGTTTTGACTCTCCCTGGACCACCAGGGCTCTGTCTGAGACGGTGGTGGAGGAACGCGACCCCAAGCCCCACAAGATGAACGGCTCCATGGATAAGAAGGCGTCGTTTGTCAGCGAGGACGTGGAGGCCAGCGTCCCCATGCTCCAAAAGACAAAGTCTCGCCTGGAGCAGGGGATCGTGGACCGCACTGAGACAGGCGTACTGGATAAGAAAGAGGGCGAACAGGCAAAAGCTCTGTTCGAAAAGGTGAAAAAGTTCCGCATACACGTGGAAGAGGGAGACATTGTGTACAGGCTCTACATCCGACAGACTATTATCAAAGTCATTAAGTTCATTTTTATTATCTGCTATACGGGGTATTATGTGCACAATATTCAGTTCAGTGTGGACTGTAGTGTGGATATAGAGAGCCTCACAGGGTACAGCATGTATCGTTGTGCCCATCCTCTGGCCACGCTGTTTAAGATCCTAGCCTGCGTCTACATCAGCTTAGTGGGGGTTTACGGATTAATTTGCATGTACACTCTCTGTTGGATGCTGCGGCGCTCGCTGAAGAAATACTCCTTCGAGTCGATACGAGAGGAGAGCAGTTACAGCGACATACCGGACGTGAAGAACGACTTTGCTTTCATGCTGCACATGATTGACCAGTACGACCCTCTGTACTCCAAACGTTTTGCTGTCTTCCTGTCCGAGGTGAGCGAGAACAAGCTGCGGCAGCTCAACCTGAACAACGAGTGGACTCTGGACAAACTGAGGCAGAGAATCACCAATAACTCCCAGGAGAAGCTGGAGCTGCACCTCTTCATGCTGAGCGGCATCCCAGACACAGTGTTTGACCTGATAGAGCTGGAGGTAGTTTGTGTAGAGTGTATTCCATTTTGTCCACGTGCCTTGATTTGGTCTATTTTTGAATGCACACACTGTAGAAACTTTGTGATTTGTTGTACATTATAGGAAAAGTACTCGCACATCTGAGTCGCAGGTGTGTCGGAATAATTACAGGATGTCTTAAAAGAAGAGAGAAACTTGTACACTGCTCCTGCCATGTCACTTCAGTTTATTGAGCTTAAATATCGGCCTCTCGGTCCGAATGTATTCTTTTTTGTTATTATTGTAGGTACTGAAGCTGGAGCTCATTCCAGACATCACCATCCCTCCTATCATCGCCCAGCTGGTCAACCTGAAGGAGATGTGGCTGTACCATACCCCGGCTAAGATCGAGGCTCCCGCCTTGGCCTTCCTCAGGGAGAACCTCAAGTCCCTCCACATCAAGTTCACCGACATCAAGGAGATCCCTCTGTGGATCTACAGCCTGAAGAATCTGAGCGAGCTGCACCTGACGGGGAACCTGAGCGCAGAGAACAACCGATACATTGTAATTGATGGGCTACGGGAGCTGAAGAGGCTCAAGGTGCTCCGGCTGAAGAGTAACCTGACCAAGCTACCTCAGGTATTTGTTTCTTTTTTTTAACTTCCTCACTCTATCTTTTTCTCTTGTCTTTGTTTGTTTTTCATGTAATTTATAGTTTTAATCATTTGGTTTGGGAGAGGATCCCCTGTCAAACCCTGTTGTTTTCCCCCCTCTCCCTGCACTGTAATATTTCACATTTTATGTATGATGTTCTTCACCTCAGGTGGTGACGGACGTGGGGGTGCACCTCCAGAAGCTGTCAGTCAACAACGAGGGCACCAAGCTGATGGTCCTCAACAGCCTGAAGAAGATGGTGAACCTGACTGAACTGGAGCTGATCCGTTGTGACTTAGAACGCATTCCACACTCCATCTTCAGCCTGCACAACTTGCAGGAGATTGACCTCAAGGTTCGTTTGTCATTGCTGTTTATTACGTTCCATTAATGTTGCAACATTCTTGTAACTTTCCCAAATTTCCCTGGTTTCCCAGAAATCCTGGTTGCAGGATTTGAGATTGTGTGCTTATTCTCTCCTCATTCCAGGAATCTGCCAATTGAGATTTCAGGAAAACCAGGGAATTTTGGGAACGTTACAAGAATTTTGCAACCCTGCGTTCAGTGTACTTTTAATTTGTGTTCTCACCAATTGTATTACGTGATTGTATTGTTTTTATTCATCTAGATGATTGTATTATGTAAGTGACTGGTTTCCCGGACACATTAAGCGGGCTCTCACACCAAATTGGTTTGGAGCGTTTTTTCTGAATTCTGCTACTTTTCCTCCCTTAGTTCGGTTAGTTTGGGCTAGTGTGAACTCTATCTGCACTCAGGAATGCACTAAACAACGCACATGGTTCGCTCAAAAAGGAAAATCTCGGTCTGATTAATTTCGTACCGTGATGCGGTTCGCTGCCGGTGAGAATGCAGTCCAGACCAAACACAGGAAAATAACCAGAGCTGCGCAGTATTATTGGTTGCTTGACTGAGAGCATTTGATGAAGTGCATGCAGTACCATAACTTGATATCTCTGAAACATTCTGTGAGTAGCTGCACATTTATGACCACATCCAATGCAGATTAGGGGGACTGGGGCTATACCGGGGATATAGGCTACTGAATATAGACTATTCAAATCACATTTTAATTGTCACATGCGCCAAATACAAGCGGTAGTGTACGTACATATATGTATGTATGTATGTATGTGTAACAAATAATCAAACTCTGATTCGAACTACAGCTAAGTGAAAACCTGTGTGAAAATGCCCCAAATCTAGTCCAGGACTAATCTTAATCTGTGTCAGGGAAACTGGCCCTGTATTTATTAAATGTTTTTGTATGTATGAATGAAATGTATTATTATTGTCATCATTGAAGGACAACAACCTGAAGACCATCGAGGAGATCATCAGCTTCCAGCACCTGCACCGGCTGGTCTGCCTTAAACTCTGGTACAACCAGATCGCCTACATCCCCATCCAGATCGGCACCCTGAACAACATGGAGAGGCTCTATCTGAACAGGAACAAGATCGATAACATCCCCAGCCAGCTGTTCTACTGTCGGAAGCTGCGCTTCCTGGACCTGAGCCACAACAACCTCACCTACATCCCAGCAGACGTGGGGTACCTGCAGAACCTCCAGTACCTGGTAGTCACTGCTAACAGAGTGAGTGCTTTCCTTTTCAGATTTGGTTTGTTGTACAAACATTTCTGAGGGTGTATTCTGGATTAGTTATGAGGAAAGTGTTGTCTGTAGCCGTGTTGACTCATCTGAGAACTGTGAATCAAATCCCATTAACATATTGTGCAGTGATAGTCACGTCCACCTGACACTATAACATATTGTGAGGTGATAGTGACGTCCACCTGACACTATAACATATTGTGAGGTGATAGTGACGTCCACCTGACACTATAACATATTGTGAGGTGATAGTCACGTCCACCTGACACTATAACATATTGTGAGGTGATAGTGACGTCCACCTGACACTATAACATATTGTGAGGTGATAGTGACGTCCACCTGACACTATAACATATTGTGAGGTGATAGTGACGTCCACCTGACACTATAACATATTGTGAGGTGATAGTCACGTCCACCTGACACTATAACATATTGTGAGGTGATAGTGACGTCCACCTGACACTATAACATATTGTGAGGTGATAGTGACGTCCACCTGACACTATAACATATTGTGAGGTGATAGTGACGTCCACCTGACACTATAACATATTGTGAGGTGATAGTGACGTCCACCTGACACTATAACATATTGTGAGGTGATAGTCACGTCCACCTGACACTATAACATATTGTGAGGTGATAGTCACGTCCACCTGACACTACCTCTCGATCCCACTTTTCTTTCTTTTCGCCCCACTTAGATTGAGACCCTGCCCAACGAGCTGTTCCAGTGTAAAAAGCTCCGTACTCTGAACCTGGGTAACAACTGCCTGACGTCTCTGCCGTCACGCTTCGGGGAGCTGACGGCCCTGACCCAGCTGGAGCTGAGGGGGAATAGACTGGACTGTCTGCCCGTGGAGCTGGGGGAATGCAGGCAGTTGAAGAAGACGGGCCTGGTGGTGGAGGAGGACCTCTTCAACACCCTGCCCACCGAGGTGAAGGAGCAGCTGTGGAAGGTGGACAAGGAGACTGCCTGAGTAAATAGGGGGTTGAAGGATGGTAACTCAGTCGAAACAGACACAGGCCGGACACCTGGAAGACTGAAGAGGACTAGAGAGGACTACACAGACTCGGACAGCTCGCTAACAGAGCAGCCCCTGCTCACTCTGACTGTATTCTACTCTACTGCAGGGATGCTTTTCAAGGGAATCAAAGTCCCACCGCCATGCCACTTTTTTTCCCAAACGTAAAAAAAGATACAAAAAAGTCTGCCGTGGGATACAGTGTTTGCTTTGAACAAGATGATGAGAGATGTCAGCTCGACTGTGTTGCACGTGAGGATACAAAATGCTAATGCCATATTCCTGTAAGAGAAGGGACTCTGCAGGTGGGCAGTGTAATTGTCATTCAGGCAGGGTATATTATCCTGTTACATACAGTACAATAGGCCCCCCTTGATAGATTCTAGTCCATAGGGTGCTAAGTGGCAATAGTTAGTTGCCCACTCTCAGTATGTGCCATGAGAGATGGTGTATAGCTACTGTCAGCAATGACAGGAGGAAGAAGCTCCATTAAAGGAGGATTCTCCAAGATCTCTGGTCCTGTGTTCATTACTCTAGTGTGTGTGTGTGTGTGTGTGTGTGTGTGTGTGTGTGTGTGTGTGTGTGTGTGTGTGTGTGTGTGTGTGTGTGTGTGTGTGTGTGTGTGTGTGTGTGTGTGTGTGTGTGTGTGTGTGTGTGTGTGTGTGTGTGTGTGGTCGGTCCATTACATTCATAACAGAAAATATCTTAAATGGGGAATTTTCCACTCACAATTGGACGGACCTAGCTGAATTTGTCAAATCAAATAATGTTGTAGCGGCCAGGTCTTTATTCCTTGCTCACTGACTGACATTTTAGTTAATATGTTTTACAAAGTGCTTAAGAACAGCTCTTAGCTGTGGTATATTGGCCATATACCACACCCCCTCGGGCCTTATTGCTTAAATACACCAGTGGGTTTTTTTCTCCAGTGGCAATTCGGTAAATTGTTATTTTATCAGTAAGTTATGTCAAAGTAAACGTAGCCGACGACTGCTATACAATCCATTTATATTACTCCTCCTATGCATCAGCACTGGAATGTGCTGCTTAAATCAGATAAAATGTCTGTAAGCAGCTGAGGGATGGGGCTGGAGAATTGTAACCACTCTCAAATTCATTGGCGGAGCCATGCAACCATGGACTAAGCATTCTCAGTCTCAATGGAAATTCTCCTTTTGAAAGAGGTTTTTATTCCAGGACTAAGATTAATCTGAGTTATATTATTCAAGAATCAATGGGTGTATATATCATTCATTTATAAGTCCACAAATAGATATAGCAATTACAGATAGACCCTTTCCTCAGCAATCCACTGCTGATGACATTGACAATCAACTCTTATTTCATGGTGTTATCTCAGACATACTTGTCTCTTAATGGAATTATGCAAATATTCATGCTAGACTAGATAGCGAGACAAGACTAACAGAAGGGATCCGTTTTTTAGACACAGATTAGTCCAGGACTAAAAACCATTCTCAGTCTCAATGGAAATTCCCCTTTGAAATAGGTTTTTATTCCAGGACTAAACTTAATCTGTGTCTTGGAATTGGAGTTATATTATCCAAGAATCAATGGGTATATATCATTAATTTATTACTCCACAAATGGATATAGCAATTGCAGATAGCCCCTTTAAGCATATTTCATAGTTACGTCAGGGATCATTTTTGTTTTTTGCGTACAAAGTAACCACACATGAAATATATTGTACTGAACAAACATATATAAGCAACATGCACAACTTTCAAAGATTTGACTGAGTTACAGTTCATATGAGGAAATCAGTCAATTACAATAAATTCATTAGGTCCTAATCTATGGATTTCACATGACTGGGGATACATGTATGCATCTGTAGGGGCGTGGATCAGAAAACCAGTCAGTAACTGGTGTGACCATCATTTGCCTCATGCAGCGCGACACATCTCCTTCACATCAGGCTGTTGCCTGTGGAATGTTGTCCCACTCCTCTTCAATGGCTGTGCAATGTTGCTGGATATTTGGTGGAAACTGGAACACGCTGTTGATTCAGAGCATCCCAAACCCCACCGCCACCATCTCTTCACAACGTTGACATCTGCAAACCACTCGCCCACAGGACGCCATACATGTGGTCTGAGGTTCTCAGGCTGGTTGGACCTACTGCCAAATTCTCTAAAATGACATTGGAGGCGGCTTATGGTAGAGAAATGAACAATCTCTGGCAACAGCTCTGGTGGACATTCCTGAAGTCAGCATGCCAATTGCACGCTCCCTCAACTTGAGATGTCTATTGCATTGTGTTGTGTGACAAAACTGCACATTTTAGAGTGGCCTTTTATTGTTCCCAGCACAAGGTGCACTGGTGTAATGATCATGCTGTTTAATCAGCTTCTTGATATGCCACACCTGTCAGGTGGATGGATTATCTTGACAAAGGAGAAATGCTCACTAACAGGGATGTAATCAAATTTCTGCATAAAAAAATATGGAACATTTCTGGGATCTTTTTATTTCAACTCATGAAACATGGGACCAACACTGCATCTTGCATTTATATTTCTATTCAGTGCATTAACAATAGCTACCTGGATGGCATCAGCATTACGTGGATTAATGGCAGTATTTGAAAAGAATGGTCATAACAGGTTGAATTCAATCAAACCCACACTATAGTATTTCCACTTCTGGGGTCTATATAATACAGCATATTATAGTTGAGGTGACTGAATAAACAAGATGAATCACAATAGACAGATTTGATTCAATCTGTCCCTTTGTCAGGCTACCACAGTGAAGCATAGCCATCACTATGAAGGGATCTTGCTCAACTGAAGGGTGCATCTCTCTTTCAAAAGGAGAATTTCCATTGAGACTGAGAATGCTTAGTCCATGGCTGCATGGCTCCGCCAATGAATTTGAGAGTGGTTACAATTCTCCAGCCCCAATCCCTCAGCTGCTTACAGACATTTTATCTGACTACATTATGTTCATTTTCAGAATTAAGGACCAAAATTGAGTTAGGATTTGAAATAAAAATGTTATTGGTCACGTACACATATTTAGTAGATGTTATTGCCGGTGTAGCGAAAAGCTCCAATGGTGCAGTAGGATCTACACAAACATCTAAAAAATAAAATGGAATTAAGAAATATATCAACTTTAGGACGAGCTTTGTCGGAGTGGCATTGACTAGAATACAGTATATACATATGAAATGAGTAAAACAGGATGTAAACATTATTAAAGTGATCAGTGTTCCATGGGTACTTTGGCCTTGTTAACTTGTACTTAAAGATGGGGATCGATGTTCAAGTTGATCCTTAATGTGTGGGTGCCATATTGAGCTACCGGTTACTACTGTTCATTAGTGTTGATACGCAACCATGAATGGGGCTCTATGCTCTAGTTAAGAGGTTGTTAGTGTGCAGCTGAAATGGCACCCTAAGTAATGCACTGTAGGGATTAGGATGCCATTTCAGATGGACCCTTCAGTTGAGTTTTCATTTCAAACTAGACATTCTAGCTGTTATGAGTCTGACAACCAAATATCTGATCCTCATAGGTCATTCCATATCCATCTATTTGTTCTTCAACTTCTATTTTTGTGAGTAAAATTCTATACCACCCCCGGCATTTCTGGGTTTGTCTCAGTGAGCATGATGATGTTGCGATGATTGTGGACTTCTGTATGCAAGGTCAACGCATGGCTCTGACACAGCAGCACAACACGTGCATAGAGGTGCTGTCTGAAAACAGGGATTATAACACAGATGCAAAGAACATTGCTGTGGGATGACATGGAGATTAACAAATTATGCACAGTGATTTTATGACTGAAGGACAACACAAACAACACCGGAATGATAGCTGGCTATGTAAAGCTGTTCTGCCATTGCTTGTCTATCGCACTTGATGATGGGCAAGTGCAAGAAGTTAAGAAGATTTAAAGCGAAGGAAGATGGGCTCATTGTAATGGTTGGAATGGAATTAATGGAACGGAGTCAAACATATGGAAACCACATGTTTGACTCCATTCCATTGACTCCATCCCAGCCATTACAATGAGCCCGTCCTTCTATAGCTCCTCCCATAAGCCTCCACTGGTATTTATGTTCTTAAAAGGTTATTATGACATGCACGTTTCCTCAGCAATCCACTGCTGATGACGTCGACAATCAACTCTTATGTCATACTTGTCTCTTCATGGAATTATGCAAATATTCATGCTAGACTAGATAGTGAGACAAGATTAACAGAAGGGATCCGTTTTTTAGACACAGATTAGTCCAGGACTAAAAAGTATTCTCAGTCTCAATGGAAATTCTCCTTTGAAATAGGTTTTTATTCCAGGGCTAAGCTTAATCTGTGTCTGGGAAACAGTCCCTAGATGAATGCAGCCCATCATCAAGTGTGAGGTGTCTTGGAGAAAGTGTGTACCCTTGTGTCCTGTGCACCGCTTGTGATTGGATGGTCAGTATGGAAACTATGCATTCGGTGCACAGTTTGTGTTGAAGTCTGTTAATCGTTGTGTCATCCCATAGAAATCTATTTAAATAAGGGTTTTTATTTATTTTAAATCTATCACTCACTCAATTAATCTTCTTGAAGCCATTAGTATTTTTGTAGATTTTCCGGTTATGTCTACATTTTTTTTTTCAATTTTATTTTGGATTTTGTGTTCTGTATAGCATAATCAAGTGTTGAATGCAATACCTAATATGTTGAATAGTTATTCATTAGAAAAATAGTTGCACTTACACATTTTTCTGACCATTTTTCTTCAGTGTTGACAGTTATTATTAGTACAGTACACTATAACCTCAGGAAATTTACATTTCAGTTTTATTCTTGCATTTTTTTGGTGTTGCTTTAATAGCATTTTTTTTACTACTATTTTTATGTTCATTTAAACAGTTGTTATACCACACATTTTTATAATTATATATGTTTTGAAAAATGTTCTAGTCAATATGATTTAATATATTTAATATTAATTGTAGCTTCAAAATTATATTTAGAACTTTGAAAAATAAAAATAAAACACTTGTTTCTGAAATCATACATCACATATGTGTCAATCGATATATTTTGTGTGTATTCATTTGTGTTGTTTCCTTTGTTGCTCACTTTAATTAAGAGTATGGAAGAAATTGATGTGTACAGTATATGTTTTAGAGCCATCATAGATGTACAGTAGACCCTACTCCTACCACAATCCCATGTAGTTCTATTTTTAAACTGGAATGTCATCCTCCAACATGTTTTTTTTACACCATATTTTGTTTTTAAATCAAATTCCTCATCTAAGAGACTGACAACCCCCATTTTACTACTAGTAAGTAGTGTATCAGCAGTATTAACTTTGTTGCCAAAAAAATCTCCCAGCACTTCAGGAAAATAACATTGCTATTTTGTTTACATGACATGATGTTGTGAAATGTCTATTTGATCCTAATTATGCCCTAAAATATTGTCATCATTCCCCTCCTTTAATTCCTCTTGTGAAATTACAGTATAATAAACTTAATAACACACATATACTTATCTCATTTTAGCATTTGCTTCCTGGATCAATTTGTGTTGATTTTGATCAATTAAGTGGGCACTTTACACTGCCTAACCACAACAATCAAGAGGCTTGATATGTATATGAAGTACTACTTTATTGTAATAATATTGGAATATGAGATCTTTCTATTTTCTAATAGACATTTGAGCACAAGTCTGCAAGTAATTACGTTGACCTTCTCTAGATGAGAGAAAAAAAGTTCCATCATAACAGTAGTAAGAAAGGCCATGTGAGGATGTGAAAGAACCAGGTGACAATGGTCGTGGCCTCTAAACCTTCAAGCTGCTGGAGCCTATTCCAACTAAACTACTGAAAGAGATGCTTCCTGTGCTTGGCCCTCCTATGTTGAACATAAAAAAATCGCTCCCAATCCACCGGATGTGTACCAAACTAAAAATATAGCCTCTCTTGAAAAAGCCAAACCTTGACTCAGAAAATATAAAAAGCTATTGGCCTATATCGAATCTCCCATTCCTCTAAAAAAAAAAAAATGAAAAAGCTGTTGCGCAGCAACTCACTGCCTTCCTGAAGACAAACAATGTATATTAAACGCTTCAGTCTGGTTTTAGACCCCATCATAGCACTGAGACTGCACTCGTGAAGGTGGTAAATTGCCTTTTAATGGCGTCAGACCAAAGCTCTACATCTGTCCTCGTGCTCCTAGACCTTAGTGCTGCTTTTGATACCATCGATCACCACATTATTTTGGAGAGATTGGAAACCCTAATTGGTCTACAAGGACAAGTTCTGGCCTGGTTTAGATCTTATGTGTTGGAAAGACACCAGTTTGTCTCTGTGGATGGTTTGTCCTCTGACAAATCAACTGTAAATTTTGGTGTTCTTCAAGGTTCTGTTTTAGAACCACTATTGTTTTCTTTATATATTTTACCTCTTGGTGATGTCATTCGGAAGCATAATGTTAACTTTCCCAGCTATGCGGATGATACACAACTGTACATTTCGATGAAACATGGTGAAGTCCCAAAATTGCCCTCTCTGGAAGCCTGTGTTTCAGACATAAGGAAGTGGATGGCGGCAAATGTTTTACTTTTAAACTCGGACAAAACAGAGATGCTAGTTCTAGGTCCCAAGAAACAAAGCCTGGTAACAGATGGAGAATACATCATGAGGCGGTGGCTCCATCTGCTGGACGTGCCAGGTCTTGACGGGCTCTCCGGACAGGACTAATTGGGGCTGATTGGGAGCTGGTGAGTAATCAAGGGCGGATTGCTCACCAGCTGTGTGAGGCCCATAACGCTGCCAGAAGGGCAGCACACAGGAAGAGGACTAGGGGAAGTGAGGTGACTTCCATTTGGTTGGATACGGTTACCCGAGGGAGTTGAGTTTGTGTGCCCGACAGGAAGACCCGGAGCCCAGGAGAAGGTATCCCGGGGGGATCTCATGGGGGAGACATGTTCTTTTTGATTTATTATTTAATAAACACCCTTGAAACCGAGCTAATCATACTATGTCCGTGTCTGATCCACAATATCAAGACTGTTTCAAGGACAGCTTTTTTCCATCTATGTAACATTGCAAAAATCTGGATATTTCTGTCCAAAAATTATGCAAAAGAATTTATCCATGCTTTTGTCACTTCTAGATAACGCTACTGCTACCTGGATAAAGCACTAAGTAAACTTCAGTTAGTACTAAACACAGCTGCTAGAATCTTGACTACAACCAAAAACGTGGATCATATTACTTCAGTGCTAGTATCTCTACACTGGCTTCCTGTTAAGGCTAGGGCTGATCTCAAGGTTTTACTGCTAACCTACAAAGCATTACATGGGCTTGCTTGAAACCCGTCAGTCTATTCTTGTTCTGAGAAATGAAGGCTATTCCATGCGAGAAATTGCCAAGAAACTGAAGATCTCGTACAACGCTATGTACTACTCCCTTCACAGAACAGTGCATACTGGCTCTAACCAGAATAGAAAGAGTGGGAGGCCTCGGTGCACAACTGAGCAAGAGGACAAGTACATTAGAGTGTCTAGTTTGAGAAACAGACACCTCACATGTCTTCAACTGGCAGCTTCATTAAATAGTACCCACAAAACACCAGTCACAACATCAACAGTGAAAGAGATTTGCGTCAGTTCAAATCTGGTATCAGGACAAAATGTGATTCAGAGTCACCAAAGTATTTTAATTAAACTCTAGCGATAAATGGTAAATGCAATTTTCGTATATACGGGTTCACTGTATCACCGCTCAGGGTAGAACAGGGAACTCTGGAATGTGCTCAAACAACAGTTTTTATACTATGACAGCTTTAGTTCCAACCCGTCCGTTGGCCTATCACTCACAGTAGAGGCTGAGCGCGGTTTAAACTTTGCTCAGCCTATCGCTGGCACTCGGACTGGTCCCAGTCCCTTGGTGCTCACATCTGTCCACATCTGGTCGTTGCGTAGATTAGATCCGTCTTGTGTCTCCCCCCCCCGATTCTACACTCAAACAGTTCCTTATTTGGTATTGTCCAGTGTCCTACCCTCCCTGGTTGGCCTAGAGATATGCACCCCTCCCCTCTCCAGATTGACCACAGCTTGTATAGCCTGTCACTCTATGTTGATCAGTCTTTACACACCTACACACACACACATCTGTATTGTTTGTGTGTGTGTGTAACAAACCAATATTCATCTTCAAACAATATGGTAGCGGGTTATAGTGCATAAACATAAATCCTAACAACAGTGAAGAGGTGATGCTGACCTTGCACTCAGTTCTTGGGCCCCCCGTTGCACGTTTTGTTTTTGTTTTTTGCCCTTGCACTACACATCTGATTCCAATAACCAACTGATCATCAAGCTTTGACTCTTTGAATCAGCTGTGTAGTGCTAGGGCAAAAAACAAAACGTGCACAGGGGGGCAGGACCAAGTTTGGGAAACACTGGTCCAAAAAGGTCACAGTCCCAGAGCTACTGGTAGTGGTTTCGTCTTCAACCGAAAATGTGTGTTGCCCAAAAAATGTATTCCCTTTAAATATTCCCGCTGTAATGACGTTTTCCATTTTAACCAAATTACCCAATCCAATCTATCTGTTTCAACGTTGATCTCGTGTACGTAATTGGTATCAGCTGATCGAGGCCGGTGGCAACCATAGAGATAATTAGAGGACACGGCGTCGTATCTGTCCGAATATGGAATCTATGAGATCATGGGCAGCTCCCTTGACAGTAAAGCTTGCTTTGGGGCACTAGAGTCCTCTATCTATTTTTATTGCGGCAACAACAAATATGTGATTTCACTTCTTGCCACTGTGGGTATTACATATAGTTTCGTGGGGTATTCAGATTCTCCGGTAATCAAGCACGGGCGATTGAAATTCATGGTCTTGTATTTTTCGGCTAATACAAAACACTACGGTATAATTCGTAATTTTAACGTCCGATAAGTAGGCTAATCGAACTATAGACGCAACGGAACCTATGTGCGTTCAGTGTATGACGCTAGTCGAATCTATTTGTCTGATGCGCCATCTCATCTTCCGGCGTTAAGAAAATGGTGAGAATATTCAATCTTACCACGCATGTTTCATGTATAATCTTTGACGAAATGCACATAACAGGCGTTGTATTTATTACATGTTATCACTGAACACAGTCATCTTTGTTTGAAGTAAATATTGTGCAGCTGTAAGCTTAGGGAGCAACACATTAGCTTACGCGTCTGCTTCAATGCCAATTTCCACTCCCTGACAATACAATCGACCTAGCTATTTAGTGAACTTCTTGTGAACAAATAATTGCAGGCAATTCTTAATACGTAGATATTAAGGATTAATTAAACAAATAAATGCTTCAATTTCAATAATGGTAAGTTACAGTTCATATAAGGAAATCAGTCAATTAAAATGCATTCATTAGGCCCTGATCTATGGATATCACATGACTGGGAATACCTATCAGAAAACCAGTCAGTATCTGGTGTGACAACCATTTGTTGCATGCAGCGCAACACATCTCCATCACAGAGTGGATCAGGCTGTTGATTATGGAACGTTGACCCACTCCTCTGCAATGGCTGTGTGAAGTTGCTGGATATTGGCGGGAACTGGAACATGCTGTCGATCCAGAGCATCCCAAACATACTCAATGGTATGCAGGCCATGGAAGAACGGACATTTTCAACTTCCAGGAATTGTATACAGATATTTGCGACATGGGGCCGTGCATTATGCTGAAAGATGAGGTGATGGCGACAGATAAATGGCACGACATTGTGCCTCAGGATCTTGTCACGGTGTCTCTGCATTCAAATTGCCATCGACAAATTGAAATTGTGTTCGTTGTCCGTAGCTTATGCTTTCCCTTACCATAACCCCACCTCCACCATGGGGCACTCTGTTCACAACGTTGACATCAGCAAACCGCTCGCCCACACGACACCATACAAGCTAAGCTGTCTGCCATCTGCCCGGTACAGTTGAAACCGGGATTCATCAATGAAGAGTACACTTCTCCAGTGTGCCAGTGGCCATCGAATGAGAGCATTTTCCCACTGAAGTCGGTTACGACGCCAAACTGCAGTCAGCTCATGACCCTGGTGAGGACGACAAGCGGTTTCATTAGCTGTCTGGGAGGCTGGTCTCAGACGATCCCACAGGTGAAGAAGGCGGATGTGAAGGTCGTGGGCTGGCGTGGTTACACGTGGTCTGTGGTTGAGGCCGGTTGGACGTACTGCCAAATTCTCTAAAACAACATTGGAGGTGGCTTATGGTAGAGAAATTAACATTAAATTATCTGGAAATGGCTATGGTGGACATTCCTGCAGTGAGCATACCAATTGCACACTCCCTCAACTTCAGACACCTTTGGCATTGTGTTGTGACAACTTCACTTGTTGCATTTATATTTTGCGTTTTATTTTAGTTCAGTATAGTTAATGAAGGAAACAATTCACAACTTTGTGCTTTTTGAACAATATTTAATTATTTTCAAATCCCTTCTCAGGCAGTGACACTGCACACAGACCTTGGGGATTTAAAAATCGAGCTGTTCTGTGAACGTGCCCCGAAATCATGTGAGGTGAGTCATACACTGTGTGTGCGTGTTTGCTCTGATCATGGTGTCTCACTGGTCTTTGTTCTACCTCAATACTATCCCTGGATTAGTCACCTCCATCGATAGAGGACTTACCATTCTATAAACGCATGTCATACAGCAATTGGCTGCTACGCACTAGCTCAGCACCGGGATTAAACACTCTTGTCAAGTCAAACAGTAGTTACCTAGCCACAGCCATCTACTACAGCCATCTTCCACCTCTGCACTGTTTTCAGTGGAAATGTCATGCTATTCACTGCAGTTGAGTTGATGTGCTTGTCCTAAAGCCAGCCGGGCAAGTAGCCTTACCGCCCGCTTTGAGCCACTGGCATGGTCCTTAAGCCAACGCCTTTATACTGTACTTGCCTTTTAATCGGGATGGTAATGATTTTAGTAGCCTATTTTAAATTTGATGTTGAACTAGCACATCCAATCACCATCCCTGCTTTACATCCTTTGGGTCTCTAGGACCAGGATTGAAGAACACTGCTCTACACTAGCAAGTCATTACAGTTGGCTGTAGCCAATAGATTGCTCTAATCAGAACTTTCTGTTTGTGTTGACAGAATTTCCTAGCCCTGTGTGCAGGTGGGTTCTACAATGGCTGCATATTCCACAGGAACATCAAAGGGTTCATGGTTCAGACCGGCGACCCCACAGGTAGCTTCATCAGAACTGCATTATTGTGTTGGAAGGCTTATTGTTTTTAATTTGGTAAAAAAAAAAAATGAAAGGACCAATAGCCCAATGTACAAGTCAATTACTTTATCAGATACCAATTGTCAGCATGCCACTCCAAACCCATGGAGTAGTTTGTTTTCTGATCATGCAAAGAAAATGATCTGCCTCTCTCTTGACAACATGCATTACTTTTTTTAATCTTGGAAGGCACTGGAAAAGGAGGGACGAGTATTTGGGGACGGAAATTTGAAGATGAGTTGAGTGAACACCTAAAAGTGAGTACCTCAAAGGGACAGGTAGCAACAATTCTGGGTATATATTAACAGACATTTTTTTCATTTATTTCCGTGCAGCATAATGTGCGTGGCGTGGTTTCTATGGCGAACAACGGCCCCAACACTAATGCCTCCCAGTTCTTCTTCACCTATGCCAAGCAGCCCCATCTGGACATGAAGTACACCGTGTTTGGAAAGTAGGTCATTGTTTCAGGACTTAATGTGGTTGGTTAGCCAACTAAGAGGATTATCAACAATGGATTCAGCTACAATCTGCCGTTGTATGTCATTGGGGATCCAAATAAACAAACCGTGTCAGTATTTAATGTGGTTATAAGTTATTGCTAGCAGATCATGACTTCAATCTGTTATTTTGACCTAAACACATTCTCTTGACTGTGCATATTATGTGGTTTGTGTTAACTCCAACATTTTATTGTGAACTAATGCAATGCTACAATGCTTTTTCCCCTCTGTTTATTTTCTTTCGATAAGCAGAATAATAGATGGCTTGGAAACACTGGATGAACTGGAGAAGCTCCCGGTCAATGAAAAGTCATTTCGGCCGCTGACTGAGACTCGTATAAAGGACGTGACTCTTCATGCCAACCCATTTGCAGGATAGACTGTCTTAAGCACACGAACACACAACCTGACATCTGCCAATTTAGGTGAAATCTTCATTTAAGCCTCTCAAATGTTTAGACCATTTATCAACCAGAGGCCTTTGATTAAGGCAACTAAAGAGACTTTCAATGGAGTGTAAAACATATTTTGCTTCTCATTGAATTTGGCATGTAGAATGTCCTCAATGCTCGGCCCTTGCAGCTATGTGAGCTCAATATGTTGGTTTTATAAGTAATTTGTTTAATAATTTGTTTGTTCCAAATAAACGTTTTTTTAATACATTGTGTTTTCTTTTTTACACCATGATAACTTGATATGCCCTTGGTTTGTGAAATCCTTAAAGAAAACTGCATTCGTGGAGTTGCTGAGCACAGCCAACGATGGTGGCTCAATTAAGATTAGTTCACTCGGGCCGTTTACCATTGGAAACAATAGTTAGTTCCGGTCTAATTAACCTGGTGTCTCCCACACACACCAATCCAATAGCAGCTGGTTCTGGTCTACTTAGTAGTTCGTTGACTTTAATTTAACCGTCTCTGGCACAGCCACAAGTGAACTTGACCTATATAAAATGTAATTGTAATAGACGTTCTAAAAGCAGTTACGGCCTCGGAAGGATTTCAGGTGAGTCGGATTTCATTGCATGTTACCCCTCAATCACACCGATCGTAAATGCACCAGAAGTACATTCATTTCCAATGGAACGCTGGGTTTGCCTCGCAGTTGAACTGCGTGCTGTGGTACAGACGTTGGATTTATCAAACGTATGCCTCAAACTAACGGTTTGACAGTAGCGGTATCTAACTTGTAACTACGAAAATAGTTTTGTCAAACAGATTGTGAACCCAAAAGTGTATGTTTTATTCTAGAGGGGGGATAATAAATATAAACAATTTGGTTAGGGTATAGGGGCAGATTTATGTTATCTTGTCTTCAGGAGATTTTATTTACTTTATCTAGTCTGATCAGTGGAGTAATTCTTATAACAATGGGCTACAATAGAGGGTAATTACTGTGCTTGTCTGCAAGAACTCTACTGTTATTCCCCACAATTATTGTATTATTCCACTTCCCAATTTTGCCAGTGTTATCACATATTTGAAATCTGATATGGCTACTAGTGTCTTTGAAAATGAATTATGAGGATATGTGTTTTTGCAGTCATTTATCGACAGTTTTGAATAAGTCATACAAATAAGCATTGGAAATTATCTCCAGGAATTAAATATTTTGTACATTTTAGTATTATGCACATCCTAGGCAGAGATGGTAGGGGTACTCACAACTCATAAACACATATTCTGTCCATGTAGAATAAGATAATGTTAAGGATCTTGCAAGTAGAAAAAACATCTTGACTAACCCTACTTGTAGAGAAACGCCAATGCCATCCTCTCTTTCATGTTGCCAAAACGGTCTATGACTGTCCGAGGCTAGCTACCTGGCTAAAATGCTTGCTCACTAGCCTAACTTCCTTTCATGGGCAACAATGAGCCAGCTAGTTAACATTCGCCTACTATATCTAGCTACATATTGAACTTCCATCCTCTCAGGGAAGGAGCACAATGTATGAATTTATGGTTGGATCAGAATCGCTGTTATAATTGGAGAATTGGAGAATTATGTAAAACCACCAGTCCAAATCCCTATCTCCAGGCTAATGCTTGCTCACTAGCCTAACTTCCTTTCATGGGCAACAATGAGCCAGCTAGTTAACATTCGCCTACTATATCTAGCTACATATTGAACATCCATCCTCTCAGGAAAGGAGCACAATGTATGAATTTATGGTTGGATCAGAATCGCTGTTAGAATTGGAGAATTGGAGGAAACCACCAGGAAAGGGCACATTTTTGCTTGCACACATTGTCCTTCGCTAGCCACCGGAGGACAACAACACAAGGAGATGCAACAATTCAAATTATTTCTGTAAATTATGTTCGGCTTTTGATGTGATTGGTGTGAAGCCAAATCCAAGCCGGCTTCCCTAAACACTTTTTTTTTGTTGGGTGTTGGGTGTACCAGTGTAACAATATAGCTTCCATCCCTCTCCTCACCCCTAACTGGGCTCGAACCAGGTTCCCTCTGCACACATCGACAACAGCCACCCTCGAAGCATCGTTACCCATCGCTCCGCAAAAGCCGCAGCCCTTGCAGAGCAAGTGGCCCTTGCAGAGCAAGTGGCTCAGTATGACGAGGTCATGAACGTCAACGTCAGGTAGAAGATAATAATAACCTGAAGTTTTACGTTTTGAATGACATACAGTGCATTCGTAAAGTATTCAGATCCCTTGACTTTTTTTTTTTTTTTTTTTTTTTTACGTTTACAGCCTTATTCTAAAATTGATTAAGCAATTCCCCTCATCAATCTACACACAATACCCCATAATGCCAAAGCAAAAACAGGTTTTTGAAATGTTACCAAATGTATGTTTTAAAAAAAAACTGAAATATCACATTTAGATAAGTATTAAGACAATTTACTTAGTACTTTGTTGAAACACCTTTGGCAGCGATTACAGTCTTGAGTCTTCTTGGGTATGACGCTACAAGCTTGGCACACCTGTATTTGGGGAGTTTCTCCCATTCTTCTCTGCAGATCCTCTCAAGCTCTGTCAGGTTGGATAAAGAGCCTCGCTGCACAGCTATTTTCAGATCTTCCCAGAGATGTTTGATCGGGTTCAAGTCCAGGCTCTGGCTGGGCCACTCAAGGACATTCAGAGACTTGTCCCCAAGCCACTCCTGCATTGTATTGGCTGTGTGCTTAGGGTCGTTGTCCTGTTGGAAAGTGAACCTTCGCCCCAGTCTGAGGTCTTGAGTGCTCTGGAGCAGGTTTTCATCAAGGATCTCTCTGTACTTTGCTCTGTTCATCATTCCCTTGATCCTGACTAGTCTCCCAGTACCTGCCTCTGAAAAACATCCCCACAGGTTTCCTCCAGATGTGATGCTTGGCATTCAGGCCAAAGAGTTCAATCTTGTTTTCATCAGACCAGAGAATCTAGGTTCTTATGGTCTGAGAGTCTTTTAGGTACCTTTTGGCAATCTCCAGGCGGGCTGTCATGTGCCTTTTACTAAGAAGTGGCTTCCGTCTGGCTACTCTAACACAAAGGGCTGATTGGTGGAGTGGTGCAGAGATGGTTATCCTTATGGAAGGTTCTCCCATCTCAAACAGAAAACCTCTGGAGCTCTGTCAGAGTGACCATCGTATTCTTGGTCACTTCCCTGACCAAGGCCCTTCTCCCCAGATTGCTCAGTTTGGCTGGGTGGCCAGCTCTAGGAAGAGTCTTGGGGGTTCCAAACTTCTTCTATTTAAGAATAATGGTGGCAACTGTGTTCTTTGGGACCTTCAATGCTGCAGAAATGTTTTGTTTGAGCTCAATTTCAAGTCTCATAGCAAAGGGTCTGAATACTTATGTAAATTAGGTATTTCTCTTTTTTATTTTTCATACATTTGCAAAAAATTCTAAACCCCTTTTTTCACTTTGTCTATTATGGGGTATTGTGTGTAGACTGATGAGGGGTAAAAATATGTAATATATTTTAGATTAAGGCTGTAATGTAACAAAATGTGGAAAAAGTCAAGGGGTCTGAATACTTTCTGAATGCACTGTATACCGTATAAACCGCAAAGGAGCTGGTGTTTATATTTCGCTGCATGGATGAAGCCTTAGATCTGTTTTACTTCTTCATTGCAGTACGTGCTTTATACAGTGGTCTGTCTATTAGATTGTCTGTCAGTATTTTTTTGACACTAGGCTAACCTCGGTTAACCCAGAACTAAAGTCTCACGTAATTGGTCAGCTGGTACCAGTTATGTTTACGCAGTTCTGTCCACGAGAGATGGCTAGTAGGCGAATGTTCTTGCAATGATGTTTCTTTCTTAGTCAAGGTTTGTTTGTTTATTTTTTCTACAGATCAGTATACCACCTGACTCAGCTCTGTGTACCTCACCTCGTCAAGACCAAGGGTTCTATCGTTACTGTCTCTAGCGTCAACGGCCAATGATCAGTGGGTATCACCACACCAGTGTGTGTGTGTGGAGTGTACACAATTCATTTACAGAAGAATATCTGTGAATTGAGATAAGAGCTATAGATGGTGAGGAGGGGTGTGTGTTTGTGTGCTTGCTTGTAATACTATTAGATACTGGATGTCCCCACAAGGATAGTAAAACAAGGAACATTCTCCTTCATGGGAACAATTCTCCAGGTCCCCAAGAGGAGACAAGCTATTTTAGACTTACGGGTTAGGGAAAATAGAATTTAAATGGAATTCAGTTTTACTGTAGGTCCCCACAAGGATAGTAAAACGTGTGTGTGTGTGTGTGTGTGTCTATATTATGCTCTATTAAAGTATGATTTCTGTTGAACTCAATTCTCAGTTTTTCTCATTCCCAGGTGTCTATTGGATATCTAAATCTGCCATTGACCAATTCACACGTTGCATAGCACTTGATCAGGACAGGTTTTATTTGGACTATTTATCACTAATTATTTGGGATTGTATTGAAAGCACAGGCACTCATGACTCCTGTACCTCCCGCTCAGAGCTGGTATCAAAGCAAGTACGAGTCAACACTGTCCGGTAAGTCATGTTTGTTTAGGTACTAAGTTATTCCTTTTTATCAGGGTTGGTTAGGTTACTTTCTAAATGTAATCTGTTACAGTTACTAGTTAACTGTCCAAAATTGTAATCAGTAAAGTAACTTTTGGAAACCCTAATTTAGTAACGTAATCTGGGTACTTCTAGATTATTTTCCTCTACAGAGTTATTAGAAGAAGACAAAAAGGATCCATCAAATGTAATTGGTGTGTCATAGTCGTCTCTGATGTGGTCAGACTTGCTCAGGTGGAACAAACGTATAATATATGTCATTTAGCAGACACTTTTATCCAAAGCGACTTACAGTAAAGCGTGCATACATTTTACAAATGGGTGTTCGCGGGAGTCCTACCCACTACCCTAGCGTTATAAGCACCATTCTCTACCAACTGAACTACAAGGGACCAACTTAAACGTGCACTTTTTTCAATCCTGCATTGAATGTCATTGAGAAAACAGAAGTGTCAATGTATTTTTTCAACTTTTTCAAAAGTATCTGTAATCTGGTTACAATAAAACAGGCATTTCGCTACACCCGCAATAACATCTGCTAAACACGTGTATGTGATCAATACATTTAATTTGATATGTTTGCTGGTAACGTAACTGATTATATGTAATCCGTAATCCCTCCCTAACCCTGTTTATTATGTAGTTATTACTACAGTGTTGATCTCTCTCTCTCTCCGTCTTTCCTCCTCCAGTCCTAGCGTGATCATAACATGTGTCCACGGGAGAGCTGGGCGGGAAGAGGAGCAGCATGCTCAGGTAACTCTTATGTTATACAAACGTCACATCATGGTTTACCAGGTCAGGTCCACTGGCTGGGCTTCCAAAGGTTGTGTAGAGGTCATTGTGTTTGGAGAGAACGCGGTTCACATCACAGACCCCCCACTCTACTTAGTCTACCTTGCACAATGTACTTCATCAAAGTCTTTCCATTTACGCTCACTATCTCTCTCTCAATAGCTCGCACTCTCTCTCTCACACACACACACACACACACACACACACACATTCACTCTCTCTCTCCTCCCAGTTCCTGGAGAAGTGTAAGCAGACCCATGCTCTGGGTAGAACAGGTGAGGTGGCTCATGCTATAGCCTTCATGGTGTCGGACGCTGTCACATTCATCACAGGGGTCAACCTACCCGTGGACAGGGGGCGCTATGCCATGTGTCCAATCCTGTGTCAATACAAAACCTTGAACTATCTGGTTTGTGTCATTTTTGTATCTCTGGTACCCAGACAGATAGATTAAGTGTAGAGTATGCTCTATTCTAGTGTAGAGAAGGGAAAAAATAAGGATCATGTGACGAATAAGACCCTTAGCTAAATGTTCAACTAGACTTACATTTTGTTTAAAAATGAGATAAGAGTGCCCTCATGTGGTGAAGAGGTGAAGTGTATAGAGATGAGCCGCTCGCTATTCTTTCAAGATACATTTTTCAAAAGGGATAACTATTCATTTGCAGTATTTAAGTTGCAATAACACATGAGCTGTTTTACAATAAAAGCCTTGTGGTTCATGTACTATGATAACTATTAATACTGCATTAAGTATTTAACTTTTATTGAGAACTAAACTCTGCTCAGTGTCTTTGTAGCTGACAATGAAAGTTGTACTGGATAGATAATTACCTTTTTTTTAATAAGAGAATGAGAACCAATGGAAACACACGTCTACTTGGGTTTCAAATATTTATTGAACACCTGAATGTTGAAGAAAATGAAAGTGTTGAAAACTACCAGCTGTATTATTATGATGCTGACAGACAGAGGACCTGCAGAGATGAATGGATGAAGTACACGATGACCACTAATATCTGTTCCTGGCCCTTAACAAAGATGTCAGATGACTCTTTGGATGTGTTATGGCTTTACTAATGTAAGAACATGATGGAGGGCTGTTTAAGATGTGTGATATGAGAGGTATTCTGACTTTCTAGGTTGGTTGGTTGAGCTGACCGCCTGTACAGAGATTTCACAAACATGGTCAACAATATAGTAAAACAGTAAGACATAAAAGCATTGAAAATGGTTCCAGTACAGTTATGATTATAAAAAAACAAACCTAGAAAACAAAATCGATGAAGCCCCAAATTTATTAAAAATAAAAAATGCTCTGCTAATGATGGGTGTCTGGCTTAAAGTTTACAGAAAGTCGCAAAACCCATAGACATTAAATAACATAAATTAGCATGTTGGGATCCACTGTATACAACAAAGCTTTGCATAATTATACACATTTATACATTTCAACAAGTCAAAAATAAGACCTAAATCTTTCAATAATAGCTTCAGACTCATACAAAGGGGAGTACAATAGCGATGCAGAGAAAGAAATGCTGTTTTGCTAGCTTGTTTTTGCTAGCTTGTTTTTGCTAGCTTGGAGTGAATTTAAACATTTTTCCTTCTTTGCATTCATACTGTGTAAAAAAATATTCCCTTTGCTGTAGAAAAGGTATCTATGTTCTGTCAGGATTAAACAAGACCGCCTCATAACCCACCACAGGAATTATTATAGCACCAGGTACCAGGTGTCATCATCTCTGGTTCAGCTCATTGAGAGATGGGAGGTAGACCGACTCTTCTGACACTCTCTGGATTCACTCTCTAACTGCAAGCTTCAATTCATTTGACTAGGGAAACACACATCAGGAATGCAATAGTTATTCGTAGACCAGTGGGCATTTCTTCAGCACCTAATCACCATTACAAGTAGATTCATACGTCATCTGCAGATCAGGCAGGAGAAAATAGCTGGACAGCACACACCTGTGGATGTATGCTGGAAACTAAGCCTAAGCCTGAATGTTATGATAATATTATATCCAATTGTTGGGTCTCACTGTAAACCTTAATTGCTTTGAAAAACTGCAGAACGAGATATGTTTATTGCACTTTTATATTAAGATATACATATAACATGTATAAATAATACATGTGTATGTGTGACATTTAGAAGGATAAGTAATGCATTCATAATATGCAAATGCATTTATAATCGTTCCCTATTACTTTACACATTTCATAACATGTTGAGAGTTCATGACCATAGAAAGTAATACGTTAAAATGTTGTCCAAGAGTGATGTTAGAGACTCATTATTTTTTATCTCACTCGGGCATCCAGGGCTCGTGCCGTGCGACAGTAAAACAAGTCCCTGAAAAAAGCCAAAGCTTATCTTCTCTTCAGGCAGGCGGTAGGAACTAGTGCGAGACGTCTCAGTATCTCTGCAGTTTCTCCTGGTCCGTCCCTCAATGGTGCCCCCTGCCTGTTTCTGCAGTCCGAGCATATGCTGGAGGGTTAGGGGCCTGGCCTGGCCTGGCCTGCCTCTCCTGAAGGGCCCCAGTATATGGGGACAGGAAGACCCCCTAACCTTCCCCATCCCCCCACAAGTCACTCCTATGAGGAGGCTGTGTATGTACTGTATCCTGGGCCTCTATAAGAACAGGCCTCTATAAGAAGCACACGGGGCCAACCTCTAGGTGGTAGTGCGAGCCAGGCTCTGTGACCGGTAGGTTATACACGTCCAGGATGGGGAGTAAGTTGGGGTCCTGGGTCTGGAAGACGAAATGGGTCTGGTGCCAGCGGCCATCTTTGATCTGAAAGACAAGGGGATTTTACTTTTTAGAACCTACAGAGACTAATTTGGTCAGACTGTGCAATACATTATCTTCAGTTGGTGTACAATTTACTATAATTAGAGCTTAAATACATGGTAGCCTTAAATACATGGTAGCCTTAAATACATGGTAGCGTTAAATACATGGTAGCCTATGTAACAACATGTAAAGTGTCATGCACTATTTCATCCACTATTCCACCAGCTGTATGTTCAGTAGGAGAGCAGCCTGTCACATGATCCAGGCTGGAGGTTGACATACCCAGCATTCGTCCTTCACTACGTGGGGCTCCAGGAGTCCTCCAGCCTGGATCATGTCTCCTCCGCTCCAGGCCTTGAAGCGCACCGCGGTGGGGGAGGGCTCCAGGGAGGAGCTGTTGGCCCACACGGGGACATTCAGGCAGTGGATGGTGATGTGCTGCACTGCCTCAGAGCTCAGTAGATGGAGGAAGTTCATCTGGATACGACCCACCCCCATCTCCAGCTGCAGACGGACACACATCAACTACCGTTACAATTTAATCCCTAATCTATTGTGTCAGACAATACCAGTGGACATGCAAGATTTGGTTCTGGATGCCAGATACAAAACCTGTCTGAAGTAAAAATGTAGGATGTGTCAAAAGAAACAAAAGACAGGAAATTCAAATGAGCTAAATAGTAAGAATGCTGTTCTGTAGTACAGTACGACGGTTGTGTGTGGAAACATACAGATGTAGGATCTTCATTTGAGCCAGTTTGCTACAGCAGGAAAATAATCCTGCAGCAACAGGAAATGTGAATTATTATGTGGATCCTAATTAATGGGCATTTTAGTAGGGGTTGATACATATTTCGTAAGGGAAAATAAAGTCTGAAATTTCAAAGTGTAAATTGCAAACTTCAGAAGCATTTTTAAACCTCAAATACACTACAAGTTTCTCTGAAAACCTGACTAAAATATTGGCTTCCTATTATCAGTTGTTTTGACTGGATTGTGGCTTGTTTTGACTGTAAATGGCTGAGTACTAGTGGAAGTTGATGCTGACCTTGGATACTGTGATGGGTTTCAGACAGGTCTGGCCACCGCTGGTGAAGTTACACGTCACCTCGATGGAGTCAGCAGAGCAGCCGAGGTTTGGGTCGATCCAGTAAGTTCCTTAGGGAAGGAGAACAAACTGAGTGAAAAAGGAGTCTGGATACAGGAGTAGTGTACTTTTAGCAGAGTGGACAAGTATGTAATGCTTTAGGAAGGGATATCACTGGTCAGGTGTATAGTCTTGATATTTATCACTATAGATTACAATTTATAGCTTAGTTATAGCTTATAACTAGTCAGGTCCACATGGTCTAGAAAAACTATTGGACTAAGTATACTGTAACTGAAGGATTGAACCCAAAATGTGAATCTCAGGCTACACTGTGTCCTGTATCTCAGACGACATTTGTGCCTTCCTCACCATCATTCATCCTCTGTTCACAGTCCTTGAGGTCTCTGCAGATGCGCGCGGGGTTGTCGTGGGTTCCTAGTGGGTTCTTCAGGCTCTGGATCAAGGTGCTGAGGTAGTGGAGGGTCTTGAATATCTCTGTACCCTGGTGGTCCAACATGGGCAGGTCCATGTCGTGGTAACTCTAGAAATGATAAGAGACAAACGGTCACACACCGAGCACCAAATCTTCACAAACAGCCAGCCACCATTGGAGAGTGATAAATGACAAAATCCTGGCTTGAGAAGCATGAGGGTAACCGTACTTTTGTCATGCATTAATGCTAATGGAATATTTATGTAAGAGTTGGTCATACATACAGTACGAACATACAATTGTTCTCTGTATTGTACTGGGTACATTGCTTATTTGCCAAGGGACCAATGATGCTTCTCACAGTGACTCACCTCTGACCTCAGCGCAGCATGGGAATCAATAATGAGCTGAAAAGCAGCACCAATAGCCTCCCTTCTCTACAAGAGAAGACAAAAAGACAAAAGTATGAACTCTGAAACATTCTCCCGCATTCACTCCTTACTCCTCTCCATTGCTTCTGAGAAAGTCCAATTGTAAATAGAGGAGACTTACAAATGGCATAGAACCAGGGAGACCCTATAAGACAATGGAAATAGAAAGGGGGGGGGGGGGTTAATGCATGGTCCAGTCATAGTGCAGCATATAAAACATTTCAGAAGAACGAGTGATACCACTATTGCAAAGTCTTTAGATAAATAACAGAAAAGACTTACTGGGGGTCCGGGTGGTCCACGAGGACCAGGAGGGCCCCTTGGTCCTTGTACCCCCTGTTTGTAAAAAACCAAGAACACTATTGGATTAATACACCCCCCTAGACCATAATGCTGCAGCTTGACCTCTCAATATCAAGATCCTCTTCATCTAAACTCCTCTGCCAACAGACGGTAAAGCAGCGGCAAGCAGTAAGTAGCCTTTCTGTCTCAACTTATTCCTAGTTGTCATGGTGAGTGGAACAACAAACAGAGAAGCACTGAGGGAAATGAAAAGTGCTTTAGGGGTTGAGGCTGAATCCCTTCTAAGCAGTGTGCTCTCCATACTAAGCACCCTATTCTGTCCTGTGATCACTCTAAGCCTCGGTGTAAGGCAGAGCTGGGTTCAAATACTATTTGAAATCATTTCAAATACTTTGTGTGATTAATTGCCAGTCTAAATGGACCAATAGAATAGTGCCACAACTCTAAACCCCGCCCATCTGAAATTCCAGGCAGGCAGGCTAGAGTATATACTCAAAATAGTATTTGAACCCAGGCCTGGAATAAGGGATATGATTCATAAAAATAAGGACACGCACCGCATCCCCTCGACTTCCTTTGTCACCTTGGGGACCCTGAGAGAGAGAGCGAGAGAGAGAGCGAGCGAGAGAGAGGGGAAATTACTCCATCGCCCCCCCAAAAAACTGAGTGATAACATGTTCTTTGGCAGATAAGGGGTATGAGATATGATGATGTACATACTGTATTACCACTGGGGCCGATGATACCGACTGGGCCTGTGGCACCAACATTACCCTGGAGAGAGAGAGAGAGAGAAAGATAAACATTGTTAGTGAGGGCAGCCACTATCTGAATTAACAAGGAATATGTTGTCAATATGGTGGCCCTCTTTTGCTTGGTTAGTTGAGCAGGGTGTTTGCAACGCCATGATAGTGGGTTTGATTTCCCAGGACCACCCGTACAGAAAATGTATGGATAAAAGCGTCTGATAAATGGCATATACTATGTGTATTATATATTAATATGCCCAGTGTTTCAGCCTAGGATGAACTATTGACCCAAGTTCCAACCTAAAAATAGGCCATGTTACCTGACCTGGAAAAACATAGGGAATTACGTAATAACAATTTTTCTAATCTCCTTTTACCATCAAGCCATGTGGCCCTTTTGGTCCCTGTATGCCGGCTGGGCCCAGATCTCCTAGAGGTCCCTATGAAGATAAAACATATGTGTTGATAAGATACAATGTGTTAATAAGGCAAGTATCACTTCATATAGAAGCTTAGGCCAACTGAGTGCAAGGTTGCACCATATGGGCTGTATGTAATATGCACAGTAAGCAACACAGACAGCAAGAGACACTCCAAGTTTCTTCAGTTAACAGCTCTTTCACTGAAAATTATTATTTGATAGGTCTTGATGATGAGTCAGTAAGCCTACAGTGCGTCTGACATCTAATTTACCAAGTCAGAGAATCTATCTCCACTTTAGCATAACGCCAAGGCTCAGCTGCCTAACATTCCTCTGTGAGATGTGTGTATACAGTATATCAAAATGGAACACTCTAGGAAAATCTCCAACTGGAGCACAGGCAGTCATATGACTCACTAAATTAGCGCCTAAATGTTCAGTAAAGCCTGTAACTTCTTTGTTTTCTTAACTGCCCAACACCTGTAGAGCAACATCACTAGAGAGTAATAAAGTAACCGAAGTTATGGCGTGTTAAGTGACATTACACGTGGGTGGAGTAAATTTCTTGTGGACCGTGATAGATTTTCTGCCCCAATGCAGCAGTCTTTAATTCGATTTATCCCTTTCAGAGCAAAGACAATAGACGCTACCAAATCGTTTGAGGCTTTAAATTCCTTTAAAGCTTTACTATTAATCTCCAGCAGATCCCTGATTTCCCACTGAAAATGGGTTCTGCTTTTTTGCCGGTGTTTTATTAGAACCATATTTTTTGCGTCTTAGAACTTCATTCTTGATGGTCCACGTTTAAAGCCCTGTGTTATTTGATCATGTGACTCAGGTGTGAGATGAAAATGGGGTGGGGAAGTCTAGCGTACCTTTGGTCCGAACATCCCGAGAACCCCTGGGTACCCTGATTCACCTGTGTCACCCTGGGGAGAGAAATGGAACCATCTTCATCATCCTCACTGTCGTCATTGTCATTCACCTCCTCATCATCATTATCATGTCCTAGTCATGATGACCAATCAAACGGACTCAGCAATGTTGCTATGTTACTCACGAGCTGTCCTTTGTTCCCCTGGTCACCCTGTTTTCCTGGAATTCCCATTCCACCAATGTGGCCTCTTTTCCCTGAATATCCAGTTTGGCCGGGGAGACCCCTCTCACCCTGTGACACACACACAAGGACAGACAACCATTCAGGACCAGTACCGTGTGGGGAAGGTTGATTTCTTTCAACACTCGACTGGGAAGTTCTGATGGAGCAATAGCTCAAGTGCTTATTTCTCATCCTTCAGACCTTGTACAACATATAATACCATAACCATGGTGGTCACAGTTCATCCACCGGGTACAACATATAATAGGATAACCATGGTGGTCACAGTTCATCCACCGGGTACAACATATAATAGGATAACCATGGTGGTCACAGTTCATCCACCGGGTACAACATATAATAGGATAACCATGGTGGTCACAGTTCATCCACCGGGTACAACATATAATAGGATAACCATGGTGGTCACAGTTCATCCACCGGGTACAACATATAATAGGATAACCATGGTGGTCACAGTTCATCCACCGGGTACAACATATAATACGATAACCATGGTGGTCACAGTTCATCCACCGGGTACAACATATAATACGATAACCATGGTGGTCACAGTTCATTCTTCACCTTGTACAACATATAATAGGATAACCATTGTGGTCACAGTTCATCCTTCACCTTGTACAACATATAATAGGATAACCATTGTGGTCACAGTGCATCCTTCACCTTGTACAACATATAATAGGATAACCATGGTGGTCATAGTTCATTCTTCACCTTGTACAACATATAATTGGATAACCATGGTGGTCACAGTTCATTGGAGCATGTTCTCTCTCCTCTCTCACCTTGGGTCCGAAGGAGCCCTGATCGCCTGGAAGCCCTGGCACGCCCATTTTACCACTGTTACCAGCTTTGCCAATGATACCAAACTCTCCGTCGTCTCCTTGCTCCCCCTAAGGAGTGGACACAAACAATTGAGGATGGCTGAGGCTTAACAGAGAAGACCAATCATACAGTAGCAAAAGACTCTGCTTATTTCAGTCAATGAGAAGAATGCACAGTTATGGTGTCTGTCCTTCCTCACCTTCATTCCATTGTCACCATCTTTCCCAGGAGGCCCGTCCATTCCAGGTTGGCCCTCAAGGCCCTCTCTTCCCACCACTCCCTTTGGGCCAGGAGGACCCTCGGGACCCTGGAAAAGATAGAGAATAATGCTACATATGAGATGCATTCTAGCACAATCAATCAATTAATCAATCAACCAATCAATCAATAAATAACATGCAGTATTAAAATGAAAAGATAAAGTTCTCACTCACCGGTGGTCCTTTGGTCCCAGACTCGCCTTGTTTGCCCCGTTTGCCTTTCTGACCCTGGAGTAGATCATAGAGGTACAGACCATCAGCTCCAACATGACATCACCACATAGCAAAAGAGCCCCAATACATTGAAATCAAATTAAAGGGGTACCAAAGTGGTTCAAACAGGTGTTGTGAGGTAAAACTGGATACAACAGTTTGGTTGTTGTTGAGGTATTTTGTCCTTACTTGATCACCTTTCGATCCTTTCAGACCCTGTATTCCCCTTGGTCCAGGATGACCCTACAATATATAAAAAAGAAAGAAGGAATGAATGAACGAATGAAAGATGAAACAATCAAACAAACAAATGACAAGTTTTACCTTTTTAATAGGTAGATATTCTAATGTGGATACTGTCTCAAATCAAATTTGATTTGATTCAGTGTGAAAGAACACATATTATCATGTCATAAACAGAACATTTTACTCACAGGTAGTCCAGTTGCTCCGGCTTTGCCTCTCGATCCGTCCACCCCTGGCTGGCCCTGGGAAATAGACATTTGTTAATGTTAGCCGTTTCCATGTATAAAGGATATATTCCAAATGAGACAACATTAACGTATACAATACAATCGACATCCCACTTACTAGGTATCCTGGGTCCCCTGATTCTCCTCTGTCTCCCCTGTCTCCGGTAGAACCCTGGTTTCAGATGGGAACCAAACAGAATGAAGCATATAGATCCCAGCTATTTTAGCAAAGAAACACCAAACAACACAGCAGGCGGAGGGCTACATGATGAGAGGAACTCACTCTGTCACCTTGTGGACCGGGAGGGCCTTCCACCTTACTGTCCTCCCCCTGTTCACCCTGGAAAACATACAGGGAAAACAGATTTATTTTTAATTACAAATTTTAATAAGGTTAAATTCATGATATTCCTTTCAGTACAATGAAATATTCTATGCAATTATAGTTTTTGTTGGTGATGGCAATAGGTTGCTTTCAATAAAAAGGGGACCTAGATTGCATTAAATGTTCCAGTGACTTTACAGGGGCCGGTGAATGATGTGGAATGCTTGTAGTATTTCATAGTGCATGAGGATCAGCAAAACACAAGAGGAAACAGTGGAACAGGGATCCAAAACTAAACAATTTATGAGTAGTGGCACAATATTGATCTCATTAGAAAGTAAGTATGGTCAACATTACGAGGTTACCAGCACACAGGAAAGAGGACTTCATATCGAAGTCCTATTTATCAAGCTGAACCTTGATTGATCTGAATAGTGATGACAAGGAGTATTCCAATAGCAGTTGAAAGCAGTTTGTGGCCAATGACCTACATTTGATCAAATTTCTCCAGAGTTAATGAGAAGTGCCATTGTGCATACCATTGATCAATTATATTTAATCGCTTCTTGTGGGATAATCAGACTGAAATAGCCGTGGAATTCAGTCACTCTCAGCGGCTGGAAACCATGTGATATGGCTAGGACTTTTTCCTGATAGCAATGGCCTATCTCTAGTGCCCAGTAATGGCCTATCTCTAGGGCTCAGAGTTTCTCCTGGTCAGGGCATGTGTTCAGGAGAAACTCCTAGCCCTACCAACATGTGATAATGGGATATGTGGGACATACAAATGTGTGCAAACATGACTGTCAGTCGTTTTGGATAAAAGTGTCTGCTAAATCGCACACATGAACATTAGTATTATATATTACATGGATTGACTATAGGACAGAGAGAGAGAGACGGACAGTGCTAGGGCTGTCACCACTAATCCTCCACAGACCATAAGTCAAGACACCCACAAAGAGAGAGCTATTAGACACAGACAGGACTGTGGGAAGTGTACCTTTTCACCTTTTGGTCCAGGAGGTCCCAGTGAGCCTTGCCGTCCTGTGTGGCCCTACAACCACAGAGGAGGACAATAGAGACCGTGTTATTCAGCACACAGGGCAACAACAATAGCTACCTTCTTGGAAGCATTCAATGTTATGTGTCATTAGGTAAACAATACTCACTGAAGGCAGCAATTTAGATATAGTAGATTTTTTTATTTAACAAGGCAAGTCAGTTAAGAACAAATTCTTATTTGCAATGACGGCCTACCCCGGCCAAACACAGACAACGCTGGGCTAATTGTGCGCCACCCTATTGGACTCCCAATCACAGCCAGTTGTGATACAGTATGGATTTGAACCAGGTTGTCTGTAGTGACACCTCTAGCTGAGATGCAGTGCCTTAGACCACTGTGCCACTTGGGAGCCCAATGATAATGTCTTAGGTGGCAATGCTTCATAACTCTTCATCAATCGATCATCTGGCTATATTTAATTGATCTAGAATCATATTGCGTTGATATTGAGTGAAGGATATTGTATGTGGTAAAGGGTACATTTTACCTCGTATCCTGTGATGCCTGTTTCACCTTGCTGGCCCATTCTCCCTGGTGCACCCTGTAAACGTCAGATGTTCAGTCTTTACGACCTAGCACATTAGGAAACCAACATATCAGACGAAAAACTAGGAACAAATCCACAGAGCCTTACCACTGGTCCAATGGTTCCTCTCGATCCCTTCGGCCCAACAAATCCTGCTTCTCCTTGTTCACCAATTGCCCCAGTCTCTCCCAGGTGACCCATGTGACCCTTGCTGCCCTAGAGAAGGGTCGCAATAGAGCAGGCATGCAAAAATAGCAAGGTTAACTTTCAGTCACTGGCAAATTGTGTGTGGATAGTTTTACAGTGTCATCTCAACTCTCCATTTTGAATGTCCACTTTCAACATAGTGGCTCTAGAGGTCATTGATGCCTAATGTTTGTTGACTACAATAACAGATAAGGAGCCATCCAACTTTCTTTAAAAACCAAGAAAGGTACGGTGAAACAACTAACAGGTTTCAGTGAATGATATGAATGAGAGTGACAGATGTAGGGAGGCGTACTTCATGAGGAACTGAGCTGACATACATACCTTCTCTCCTGGTTTTCCTCTTTCACCAAACTTGCCAGGTTTGCCCTCCTGACCCTGGAAGACAGTTATTGGTGTCAGAAGTCAACAGCTGTTTATTTTAACAGCAATAAACCTCTATGACAAAGACAAGGCAATGGTCAAAATGGTCATCCACAGTATTCTCAGTAAAGACAGTTTGCAGGAGACAAAAGCGTGTTGGTATTCTTTTTGCCTTGACATGTAGTAGCCTACATGCTGCAGAGTAACATTTCATCTAAAACAACAGCAAGTTAAGTGAGAAACTCTGATTCATGAGAACCTGAGAGTCAAGTACAGGAAATGTAAATATGTTAGGTTGAGTTTGGACACTCACCCACACTCCCACTAAGCCAGGAGGTCCGGGAGACCCTTCCTTTCCTTTCAGTCCGGTGTCACCCCTCTCTCCTTTACCCCCCTCCGGTCCCATGTCACCCTTCTCGCCCTGAGCAGAGAACCAAGAAGACAATTATACCTGATCACACATTTCACGGGTGCAGATGTTGGCGGTAGCAGAAAATATTCAGACAAGGTCTTTGAAGGCCGAAGTGGAGAAGGGTAGGCAATGTATTTCCATAACAACTCCTGCCAGAAGGAAGAGCTCAAAATAGGCCTGCTGCCTGCTCCCTGTTTATTTTCACTCAGCGTCAACAGAATTCAGCTCCAACTGTACGACGGCCAGCATCTCACACAATGCAGCACTTGAGTCTGACTAAAACAAATTACAGTTTAACAGTGTAGTACAGTTCATTAACTCCATATGAACATGGCTTAGATCACATCTGATGACGATAGAATCACATTCTCTTGTGAATGGCTGTTCAAAATAGTGACAGTTATCCTAAAACACTCTCTTCTCTTTTACTAAGAACTGGCTATGAACCCATAAGAGTCTGAGCCCTGTCTAAGTCGGGTGAAGGATCCTACTAATCTGTATGGAATTGTTTTAAGAAGGTCATAACAAGGATCATTTTGCTATTTGATTTAGAATTTTAAGACCCCTTTAAGCATCCCCAAAATATTTGATGAAAAATAATTTTTGGCCTTACTGCTATTAGCCCATACAAATGCATTGAATAACAGATTCACTACATAGAACAGTAAATAGTTTGTTCTGAAGTGTCTGTCCTATATCTGAGAGAGATAAGAAAGATCAGGAAACATTTGTATATTTGTTTTTACATGTATTTAACCCCTCATTTTTTGTCACGAAAGAGTCTCCAAACAGTATATACTGTACTTCCAATCATTTTTTCAACTGATACCGGTGGACCTTCAGACGAGTCTTGTGAGGCCTGTCGGCGTCCTCAAGCAAAACCGGCACGTACGTGTTCGTGAGAGTCTCACCTTTCCACAGAGGGGTCAGATTAGTGTGTAGCCCAAACTGTTCGGACACTACAGACGATTATGTGAGAAGACCGATTTTCGGGAAGTCTCATGGTCTGACAAATGGTCTGACAAACACCGCTCTAGCTCTGTTACCTTTCATCGCAGATGCGGAAGTACGACATGGGAGGATGCGGTGGATTGAGACGCATCCAATGCAAAAAAAAACATATCTAGCTTAAACTGATGGGGACGTGGACATCGACCTCAGGCGGTTAAACAGCCATACCCTAACTGGAGATATGGACATATAACTCTAACTGGCAAATCGTCTATTGATGTCAATGAGACAATGACTGTCAACTCTGGTCTTAGACTTTCAACGCAAGTTAGGATTCATCACAGTGACTATTGCCTTAGTGTTATTCATCTCTTACCTTGAGTCCATCAGGACCACTCTGTCCGGCATCCCCATCGATCCCCATCTCACCCTGAAGGAGGGGGGGTTTAAGTACAAGTAAATAAGGCCAAACTACCTATGGAACACTGGTCACTTTAATAATACTGTATATACTGTATTCTACTGCATTTTGGTCAATGCCACTCCGACATTGCTCGTTCTAATATTTATATATTTCTTAATTCCATTATTTTAGATTTGTGTGTATTGTTGTGTATTGTTAGATATTACTGCACTGTTGGAGCTAGGTACACATGCATTTTGTTACACCCGCAATAACATCTACTAAACATGTGTACGTTACCAATAACCTTTGATTCGATTTGATTTGTTACAAGAATCACAAACATTGGTAGAAGAGGGGGTACTCACCCTCTGTCCGATGAGGCCCTGCTCTCCGAAGTTTCCTGCTGGTCCGAGGGCACCCTGTCACACAGGTCAATAACACAATGAAAAAATGGACGCTTTCCATTTCAATACACTGTGTGCAACATAAATAGACTGAATCGATTACTGGAAATGTGATTACTGGAAATGTGAATATTCCCCAGCTACTCTTCCTGGGGTCCAAACAGTGAGTACCTTGTTGATTATTAAAGAGTATAATCTTACCTTCTCTCCTGGTTCGCCTGGTAGTCCCCACTCCCCCACCTTTCCAGTTAGACCCTGTCAGAGAACAATGACCATTCATAATCAAATTAGGGGGCAAGGCATTGGTCACTGGAGCCTGAACTAATCACATTACACCACGAGAATGACACACTACGTCATGTAGAATAGTGTAACTCACCTTGACTCCCATCTCTCCCAGTGGACCCATAGTTCCTGGTGGCCCAGTAAGTCCCTATGGTGATAAGACAGAGCCATGGTATGATGTGATGACCGAGAGCTCCAAAATATATTGGCCTATGAAGCCCTTTATATCCTAGGTAACTACACTGGTAAAACTAAATAAATACAGTGCGGATAAAAAGCTAATGTGAGTGAAAAAAGGCAGCAAGAATAGAGTGTGAAAAAGCCGTTGAGGATATACATGTGGATGGTGGCGATACGTCCATCTGGACTTGAGATCCAGACCCTCTCCTTGAGTCTTAGAACACAGAACTAAAGCTTCTGTATGTGGTGGAAACTAGCCAATACTCAAATAGAGCTGTTTGCAGGAAGCTCAGAGTAAATCATCTGATCTTACTGTCCTCTCTCTCTCCGTATAATTTTCTCTCTCTCTGTCTCTGTATATATATATATATCTGTCTCTCTCTATGTCTCTCTCTATGTTTATTTCTCTCCCCCCTTCTTTTTCTCCCTCTCTCTTCCCGTTACATAATGCAGGATGCAGGATGAGGCTTCCCTGGGCTGCTCAAGCAGAAGCTGCAACATTTCAGCTGTCGGAATGAAGATGTACTGCAGAGACAAGTGCACACTTAAGTCTGTTCAATGCCCCTAGTCACCTCCTCTCTAAGATGTTGGTTGGGTCCAATAACCCCTGATTTCAGGCTTCACAGATCCTAACCATAGGCAGAAGGATTACCAGCAGGTGTATGGAAGGGTGTATGGAGACATTATGGTAAACAAAGTTAGGAATAGTAATGAAATCAGACAGCTTCCTGGCTTGAAGGTGAAATATCATGCAAAACCGATGTGGCAGTAAGTGTTACTCTATAGGAATTTAAATATAGGAAATAACACCCATATCCCTGACTGGGCTGGAGACAGTTAGGCCTGGCAGGGTAAAACAACAAGATGGCGCCTACAATGGTCGCCCTTTTGCAAGCTCCCAGCCAACTTTGCAGTCTTTTTTGTTGTTTTTGTTGTTATTTTGTACTTTATTTGATCAGAAAGGTTCTAGTATTATTTCCTATGACCGACAAACACTTCTGGACATCAGATCGGAGATTACTCACCACAAATTTGACCTTCCGGTGTGGAATCCTCTGTCTAGACTACCCAAAGCACTTATCTTCATCACGGAAGCCCTTTTCCAAAAAGACCCAGCCAGAGGAGGGGAAGGCGAGCTGGAGTTCTAGTCCAATTAAGGAAAATGGCAAGCCAACCTCCACTCCCTAGTATATTACTTGCTAATGTACGGTCTGTTTTGCTCATGTGGACTGGGATATGTTCCGGACCTCCTCTGGGAATAGCATTGACGACTACACTAACTCTGTCTCTGGGTGCATAGTGCATAAAGGATGTTGTTCCTACAGTGACGATTAGAACATAACCAAACCAAAAAACTGGATACATGGCAGCATTCGTGAAAAACTTAAAGCGCAAACCATTGCATTTAACTACAGTAAAGTGACTGGAAACATGGACGAGTATAAACAGAATAAACCACACAGAGCCGTTGTCATGGGTCCCCGCTGCTCACGAGGACTGCAGGCTCCCGATCTCTGTAGCCAACATGAGTAGGACCTTCAAGCGTGTTAACCCTCGCAATACTGCCGGCCCGGATGACATCCCAAGCTGTGTCCTCAGAGCATGTGCAGACCAGCTGGCTGGAGTGTTTATGGACATTTTCAATCTCGACTATCCCAGTCTATCATGCCACTTGCTTAAAATGGCCAACATTGTTCCTCTACCCAAGCAAGCCAAGGTAACTGAACTAAATGACTATCACCCTGTAGCACTCACTTATGTCATCATGAAGTGCTTTGAAAGTCAAGGACCATGTTACCACCACCATACCCAACACCCTTGACCCACTACAATTTGCATACCGCCCCAACAGATCCATGGACAACGCAATTACCCTTGCACTGCACACCGCCCTATCCCACCTGGACAAGAGGAATACCTATGTGAGAATGCTGTTAATTGACTACAGCTCAGCTTCTGAAACCATAGTGCTTGTCACTAAGCTCAGGGCCTCAGGGCTAAACTCCTCCCTGTGCAACTGGATCCTAGATTTCCTGACGGGCTGACCCCAGGTGGTGAGGGTAGGCAACAACACCTCCACCACGCTGATTCTCAACACAGGGGCCCCCATGGAGTGTGTGCTCAGCCCTCTCCTGTACTCCCTGTTTACCCATGACTGTGTGACCACGCACAACTCCAACTCAATCAATACGTTTGCTGACAACACAACAGCCTGATTATTAACAACGATGAGACAGCCTACAGGGAGGAGGTTAAAGCCCTTGCGGAGTGGTGCCAGGAACATAACCTCTCTCTCAACAAAACGAAGGAGCTTATCGTGGACTACAGGAGACAGAAGAGGGAGCATGTCCCCATCCTCATCGACAGGGCCGCAGTCAATAGGGTCAAAAGCTTCAAGTTCCTCAGCATGCACATCACTGAGGACCTGAAATGGTCTCGCCATAACAGCGCCTCTACAACCTCAGACAGCTGAAGAAATGTGGTATGTCCCCTAAGACCCTCACAAACTTCTACAGATGCACCATTGAGAGCATTCAGTAGGGCTGCATCACTGCCAGGTACGGCAACTGCTCCACCCTCAACTGAATGGGTGGAACAGCCCAACGCATCACCGGGCCATGCTGCCTGCCCTCCAGGACATCTATTGGACTCGGTGTCAAGGGAAGGCCAAGAAGATCATCAAGGACTTCAGTCCCCCGAGCCACGGACTGTTCACTCGGCTACCGCCCGACAGACGGAGACAATACAGATCCATCAAAGCCAAGACCGAGAGAATAAAAAACGGATTCTATTACCAGGCCATCAGACAGCCATCAATAGCCGTCACAAGCTATCACACACTCAAACTCACACCCACTCACAGCCAACACTGCTGTCCCATGTTATAGAGACATTGAACCACTGGTCACTTCCCGTTTCACACTGTGTATTTATATACTGTATCACCGACATAGATTATTCTGATGTTACTACTACTGTACATTGTATTTTAGTTATACTGTTTATACACACTGCATATTTATTTATATTCTGGATTCTTGACATACCTCCTAATATATCTACTGCTGTACATAGCATTTCTAGTATATCTTATGTAAATTCCCCCGGTGTACATATGTATAGATTGCATTTTGATACTGCTACAGTGCTATTTTGGATGTTGATTGGATTTGCCGCCGTTTTTGGATTTGGTTCCGCCTTTTTTTTCTTTATATAAAAAAATATTTTAATTGTTTGACATTTGACTGCATTGTTAGAAGGTAGTAAGATACGTTTTTCAATGCACCACTATAACACCTGCTAAACTGTGTACGCGACCAATAAACTTTAATTTGATTTGGGAGATGCCTCAGAATCACATTTAGAGGTAAAAGAACTTACCGGCTCTCCTTCTATTCCTTTGGCACCTGGAGCTCCTGAGGGTCCTTTGCGACCCTGGAATATTACAAACCATTGTAAGGAATGGAGATAATTTAGTGCTTAGGGCACGTCCATTTTCTACTATATCAAGTACATCCCACCCCTAGGCTAGTTGGTTTCGTTACACCAATACATTACTCTTACATTCATATTTAAGTGTATTGTCCAACATGCTACACACAAGCCTCTCTTTTCCAATTGCTAATGGTTTCCCCCAACAGGTATCCACCCTAGTCATGACTAACCTAAAAGAGCACTCTGTTAGCCCAATCACTTACTGGAAATCCTTTAGGCCCAGCTTCCCCAGGCTCCCCAATCTTTCCCTGGAGCAAAATAACAGGAAGAAAAAGGGTTTTAAATAATAAACACATAATATGGTAATTTAGAGGAAATATTTTGGTCATTTAGCACTGCAAACACATTTATGTAAAGTGACACATGGTTGACATTAATATTCAATGTGAATGTCCCATGCGGGAATCAAACCGACAACTTTAACATTGAATCTTACCAGCATTGTACTCTAACTAAATGAGCCAT